>NC_056729.1:1712831422-1712915510 GCF_019279795.1 Protopterus annectens | reverse complement strand
TTAAACTTAAATACAGATGTTACATAACCCTTTGCTATCATTTGGGCTAGTACAAGACCCTTTTAACCAGTCTGGCAATTAGTGCAAAGAACTACAGCTCTGAAATGTTAAGGAGCTAAAAAAAAGGAGGGCACAGTAATAAGCTGATCGATACATTTGTGAAGGGATCAGCTTATTACGTTTAAAACTGTATGGGTTTGCTGTTTTCCGGGAACGGAATAAAAAATAAATAAATAAGGCAATTCCTGTCTCTGGCACCCGAACCAGATACCACTAGTCTCTCCCTCTCACACACTCACGCATACACACACACAGACATTCTGCTTACACACACTCATTCTGGCATGCAGGTTACTATTGCATCGGAAACTCTCATACACACACTCAGGCTTTTCGGTTTGCTGCTTGCCGGGAACGGAATAAAAATAAAAAATAAAAAATAAGGCAATTCCTGTCTCTGGCACCCGAACCAGATAGCACCAGTCTCTCTCTCTCTCTCTTTCTCACACACACACACACACACACACACACACACACACACACACACACACACACACACACACACACACATTCATACAGACATACACACTCCTTCCACGCATATGCTTTCATGGCTACATTCACGCACACACATGCAGAAATGAAACCATGCAGACATCACCAAACGCACTCTACAACTATATCAGACAGACACGCAAGCATTTTTTTCTAGGTCAGGGTGCTAAAAACAACTATTAAAAAAAAAAAAAAAAAAAAGGAGGGCACAGTACTAAGCCGACGAATACATATGAAGGGATCGGATTTTTACATTTATGTCTATATTGCCTGGCTGTTTTCATGGAATGAAATTAAAAAAAAAAAGGAGGGCACAGTAATAAGCCGATCGATACATTTGTAAGGATCAGCTTATTACATTTAAAACTATATCGGCTTGCTGTTTTCGGGGAACGGAATAAAAAAAAATTAAGGCAATTCCTGTCTCAAGCACCCGAAACAGATACCACCAGTCTCTCTCTCTCACACACACACACACACAGACATTCTGCTTACACACACTCATTCTGACATGCATTCACTCATGCATCGGAAACTCTCTCTCATACACACACTCAGGCTTTTCATACACTTACATCCTGCATTCACGCGCGCACTGTTCTTTCTCTCCTGCATTGCTAACTCTCTCTCATACACACAAACCATCAGTTTGGCATTCACACACATTGCTGGGTCACGCAGACACATATACAAGCACATATCGCACAGCATGAATTTCACTAAAAAGGACTACTAAAGCTAGGAAATAGATTTGCAGTAAAATGTAATTTAACAGAACATGAACTGCATTATACTATGAATGTTTATGCGGCAGAATTGTGCACGCAGTACAAATACTTATAGGAACTTACCGTTAGCAAATGTTTTAAGGTTTCCAAGGGACTTTGCTGGTAGTTATGCTGAAATACTTGATCTGATGCTGTTTTTACTCCGGGCTGAAATAGTGGATGGAATAGAGTTCCTCAGCTAGTTATACAGTACTTTATACTAGGTGATAAGGGCTGACCTAGATAGTGGTGATGTCACAATGTGGGAGGATCAGCTGGAGAGGGAACTACCGATTTAGCTATGTCGAAGGTACATCATGAAGTTGGTGACCAATTCCAAAGGAAAGAATGCAATAGCAAAGAAAGGGGGATGGGCTTTCCTACCCTACGCTAGGGAAAAGCAGAAATGAACAAGTGACAAACATCTTCGTGAAATGTGGTAATTGCTGATGGCTGGATCAGTTTACAGGGAAATAAGAGTACTCGGGGTTGAGTTAAATTCTGACTGAGCCCGGAGTTTTCCTTTAAGCCTAGAATGAGCAGAATAGAGGTTACTGCAATGTGATGATTGAATATTACAAGATATATTCTGTTGGCAGAGGATGAACTGAAAGACTTCATAACTGCTGATTTGTAAGACAATGAACTCCATACAATTTAGATTAACAGAACCTGATGTTATTCTTTGATCAAAGTTATCAAAAGGATAATTCCAGAACTGTGATATGTTTCACAGCAAGTACAATGGAAATGGGGGTGGGGTGGGGGCAGGGATATGGTTTGAGTTTCAGTTTTTTCTTTCTCACACACACTTTGTTTGTCAGCCAGGCATATGTGCATGACATTTGAGGGGCATATAAACATATAAAATATTAATCTGGCTGCATATAATCAAGTGCTATTGAACAGCACACTTCAGGGTCATTTACTGTAAGCTGAAGGCATGACATGGTGTTCTTCCAGTGGGATATTTTTTTTTTACTTAAAGGAGAACTACACCCACAGACTCAAAAAAACATGTTTATTTCATTGTGGTTTGGTGTTTCCTACATTTTAACACCACTCTAGGGCTATTTACAGGTTTTTAAATATTTTTATACATAATTTCTGAGTCTGACCACATGGGGTCTGGCATCTTGAAGTAATTCTGATTGTTTAGTCTGTCTTTAGGTATTCCACAATGCAGTGCTTGTCTGTAAAAAAATGACATCACGCAGACCTCTTTCTTCCTAAAACTCCTGTCGCTGCACTGATTTTACATGCATACACTACTGTCTTTCAGTCAGTTTTAAGTAACATTTCATGCCTTTCAATGACTACTTAAAAAACAAACAGTGCAAATGCCACAGAACAGACTTGCAATGTTCTTTTTACTGCTGCTTCTTTTTAGAATGGCTAAACTGCAGTCTTGTGAAGCCTGAGTTTGTATAACTTTGACTCGTCTCCCATCCCCCTTCACACCTAACTTCCCTAGCTGTCAAAGTGCTAAAGGTAATTTGAGCTGTTGCCTGCTGTGATTGACAGCTCACAGCAGAAGACTTGACTCATGTACTGTTTCCTTGTTCAAGCCTTTACTTTCTGTATGGGTAGGGGAAGCACCAAGGAGCTGTGACATTACAGCATGGGTGCTTTTTTAGGACTGTAGTGGTGATGTCAGTTTGGAGAGGGAAATGGCCAGAAAACTACCTGTATTCATTGGCCTTGATGACATCAGTGCATTGGAGACTTTTCCAGGGCAGGACAAAAGTTTTTTGAAAGTGAAACCACCTCAGTACAGTAAGGTACTGTTCTAGTGGACAGAAACAGTCAATTTAAAGTATTTTAAATGCTGGACTGTTGTTTATTCATAGGTTCATAGGTTGGTACTAGATTATCAGCCCTAGAGCCTATACAAGCCAAGCCATAACAATTCCCTGGCTATTTCTTCCCACACTATTTACTTCCCTAGACCCCTGTCTAGCAGGGTGACTGACGTGATCCCTGGGGTGAATTTCCTTTCTCCCATCCAATCGTCAAGGTTCCTTTTGAAAAGGGCCAAAGAGGCACTCTGTTTGACATGTATGAGCAATCTATTCCAGAGTCTGGGGAGTCTCTGGGTCAGGAACCTACCCCTCCAGCATGTTTTGTTTATTGTGATAACAAGGTTTAGATCCCTGGAGTGTGTGGCTCTGAGGGATTGGGATTTCTTTAAGTGTAGCATGTCCAACAGCTCTGGGTTTGACATGGCCTTGTATGTTAAGCAGAAATCGCCTCTGAGTAGACGATATGCGACAGAGTATAGCTGGAGTTTTTTAAGGTGGTCAGCATAGGGCATCTGCTTTAGGCCTGTGATTCTTTTAGTTAAGTATTTCTGTGGCCTTTCCAGTTGTTGCAGATGTCTTGAGAGGTACATACCAAATGGGGCATTGTATACTATAATGGGTCTAATGAGGGATGAGTAAAGTGGGACAATGACCTCTTTTTTCTGGATGAAAAGCCCTTAGTGATGAGGTGTGCCACATAGAAGGATTTCCTGACTGTTGTGGTGATGTGGTTATCGAAGGTGAGACCACTGTCCACCTGTGTCCCAAAGTCTCTTATCAAACTTTCGGTGTTTAGTGCACTGCCACCTATATGGTAATTCACAGATACATGTTTTTTCCCAAAGGGGATAATTATGCATTTCTTGGCATTGAGCTTGAGTCCATGGCTCTAGCACAAAGCATCTGTTTCTGTAAGGCCCTTTTGTAGAGTATCCACATCATTTGAGGATTCAATAATGGCTCCCAGTTTGCAGTCATCTGCAAAATTTGTTAGCCAGAGTCCCTTAGTGTTGGCCTGTACTTCAGAGAAGTAGATGCCAAACAAGAGCGGTCCCAGGACTGAAGCCTGAGGTACTCCACTTGTCACTTGTCTATAGCTGGATTTGGAGTCGGCTACTTTTACAGTGTGGGTTCTATCAGTAAGCCAGTTAGCAACCCATTGGGTGATGTAGGGATTAATGCCCAGCTTAGTAAGTTTATCTATGATTCCAGAGTAGGGGATGGTGTCAAAGGCCTTGGCAAGGTCTAGATAGGCTGTGTGGACCACCTTACCTTTGTCCATGGCTCTGGAGACTGATTCAAAGAAGTCAATCAGGTTTAGGAGACAAGATCAGCCCTTCACGAACCCAAACTGGGTGGGGTCCAGTGTTTGAAGGTTGCCAATGTCTTTATAAGTTCCATGACAATACGCTCCATGGCCTTGCAGATAAGGCTTGTCAGACTGATGGGACGGTAGTTTCCAGGATCCAAGGTGGATCCCCCATTGTGGAGTGGGATAACTGTAGCTCTGCGTCACTCAGTGGGCTTGAAACCTGAGGTGAGGCTATGATTAAACATGACACTTAGGTGAGGTACCAGTTCATATTGTAGTTCATGTAGTACACAGCTCGGGATGTCATCTGGTCCCATGGATGCTGTATTCTTAGCTTTGGATAGTGCGTTTTTTTACCTGTGTGGCCGTTATTACCGGAATTTGGGAATCTTCCGGTATTAAGATGGGCCATTTAGGGGGTGAAAGGAGGGTGAAGTTGGCACTGAATCATCTGCCAGGATATTGGCAATATCCTTGGGATCAGTATATTTAATGCCATTCTGTTTTAGCTCATAGCAGATCTGAGCATTGCCATTTAGATTCTTGACATAGTTATAGAATGCCTTGTGGTTGTCTTTGGAATCTTTGGCAATTTTATTTTCATAACTAGCTTTGGAGGATTTTATGAGGGATCTCAGTTTCTTACTGAGGCTGGTAAGGGAGTATTTTGCATTCTGGGATTTTCCTCTTTTCTGCAACAGTTTCTTCCTTTTGTTGTAGTTTGTTTATGGCAGGGGACCACCAGATTGGCTTCCTTTTTTTGGATGAGAGCATCTTGTTCTATTTGGGATAGCACGATTCATGCATGAGTGGATGCGTTCGTACAGTGCCTTAGTGTAGGATTCAGCAGTTGAACTTTCAGTTCCCATCTGCATGGGTGTCATGAAGTTTGTCACTTCTGACTTGAGTAGCATGAAGTTGGCTTTGGAGAAGTTTTTTTATGGAGGTTTCCTTACTGGGGGGTGGGGGTGGGATGTGGATGTTAAGGGTGATTAGCTTATGGTCAGACCTGACTAACGAGGGGGTGACCATAGGTGTGGAGCATTGATTTCCCATGTTGCTAATGACCAGGTCTAAGATATTGGAGCCCCTGGTGGATTAGTTGATCCAGAGCATTGGAATTTATGAATTCCAAGAACCATTGGGCAAAGGTGTTGGTACATGAGTAGTTTTCCCAGTTAATGGTAGGGTAGTTAAAATCACCCAGTATTAGGGTGTTTGGTTGTATCTTAATATTTTCCAGTATGTTTAGAAAGGTGTAGTGAGAATCTTCGGGTATGGTGGGGGATCTGTAGCAAGCTTCAATTTGGATTGCAGTCTTACCTAGTGTTAGTTGCACATTTATTCATAGTACGGACAGTAAATAGGCAGGAAAAAAGACAGAGAAGTTGAGCGCTTAATAACAGAATCCCATTGTTGTCCTTTAAAATGACTGAATGTAAACAGGAAAATGCTATTCAGAACCTAAAACCACGTCAAATAGCTGAGGAGACATCATGCAACTCAAGAGTAAGATATTGGGCCAGATTAATAAATGCTGGCAGCATCATGCTAAAATGTTTTCTTTACAAGTGGCCATTTGCAGGGTGTGTGCAATTCAGGAAACACAGCTACACAATGCAGATAGCCTACAAACAAGGGTCAGCCATTTACTAGTGACCATATAGTGAGCCATACTCTACACTAATAAGGCAGAGATCTTCATGAACATATAAACACCATGTGGTCACATTGTGCATGTCTTAGGTTTGTACACAGACAGATGTTCAAGTTCAAGTACTTTAAAAGTGTGAAAAATGTTAATGGTTGCCACAGCTATTGCAAATCTGCATTTACAAGAGTCTCTTGTTGCAGCTGCTTCTTCCAGCAATGCACAACATTGTCCACCATGACAACATATGATATTTAGACCAAGGTTAACATTTCATGGTCTCCATGACAACAGTAGAGTGGACAGGTATGATGTGGACACTGAGACCATGCAGCAAACAGTTGACATGCATCATCTGCAGGCCATTGGGAGTTGTGGAGTACCTACTCCAAATGATACAAAGGTATAGGTTCATAGGTTCATAGGTTTATACTAGGCTATCTGCCCTAAGGCATTTATAAGCCTAGCCCAAATTATTGTGGCTTACGCCACCCCTTATATGAAAAAAATACTGTGCCCATTAGTTTGTTGTGCCTCTGTCCAGCAGTGACCCAGAGATGATTCCGGGTAAACCTCGATCTCCCATCCACAGGTCTAGATTTCTCTTGAACAGAGTCAGCGAGGTGCTCTGCCTCACATGGACCGGGATTTTATTCCACAGCATAGGGAGTCTCTGAGTGATAAATCTATCCCTCCAGCACGTCCTATTTATATCCGTGCTAAGGTTTAAGTCGCTTGCTCTAGTGGTTTTGGTGGATTTGGATTTTTGAGGTGGAGCATGTCCATTAATTCGGGTTGGACATGGCCTTGTATGTCAGGCACATGTCACCTCTGAGCAGACGGTATGCGACTGAATAGAGCTGGAGTTTCTTCAATCTGGCAGCATATGACAGATTTTGGAGTCCCTTATCCTTTTGGTGAGGAACTTTGGGGTCTCCAATTGCTGCAGATGTCGGGTGAGATACATCTCGAATGGGGCATTGTACTCGATCATTGGTCTGATAAGTGAAGAGTACAGGGAACAATGACCTCACTAGATCTGGATGTGAATCCTTCATGATCAGGTGGGCAATGTAGAAGGTCTTTCTAACCACTTTAGCAATGTGAGTGTCAAAAGAAAGGCCACTGTCAACCTGGGTCCCCAGGTCCCTGATAACCTCTTCTGTGCTTAGTGGATTGCCACCTATATGGTAGCTTGGGGTTACCTTGTTTTTCCCGAAGGGTATGACTATACATTTTTTGGCGTTTAACTTCAGGCCATGGCTCTGGCACCAGCTATCTGTTTCCGTGAGTCCCTTCTGAAGGATATCAGTGTCCGATGCACTTTCCACTATGGCTCCCAGTTTGCAGTCATCTGCAAACTTTGTCAGCCAAAGTCCTCCCATGTTGGCCTGTACTTCTGAGAAGTAGATGCCAAATGCATGGCTTTACATAGCTACAAGGACCCTTTGGTGACCTACATGGGACTCTGTGGGGGTATCACTGGCATCTCCCTCCAGAATACTCCAGTTCCTCAATGCCATGATGCAGCAAGTGGGGAACATATGTGGTTCCCACATAACTCACAGGAGACAGCAAACAACATGTGGGTCCTCTATGCTACAGTTCATTTTCCTTAAGTATTGGGGCCATAGACACTATCCACATTGAAATAAATGTCCTACCTTGTAAACTGGGAAGAAGGTACAAGAACTGAAAAGGCTAGTTATCACTTCATCAACTTTCAGGTGGTCTGTAATACACCACGGATCATCTACAATGTATGTGTAGGCCACCCAGGCAGTTTCCATGACTCCCACATATGGCACACATGAGACCTAATTAAATGCTTTGCAAGGGATGACTTCCCACAAGAACATCTTGTGGATGATGCTGGATATGATTTAGAACCGTGGGTCATGACACCAATTAGAAATCCATATAACTAACTGATAACAGTTTCAATCATGCCCTATGCCATACTAGAAATACTATTAAGTGTGTGTTGTAGTCTCGTTTTTGCTGTCTAGATACATCTGGAGTATCCCTCAATATTACCCTGCTACCTGTTTTAAACTACTGACAGTGTGTGCTATGTTAGACAATGTTATTCACAGAATGCAGTTACAGCAGCATGGGTCTATGAAGGGTCCTCAGTTTCCAGCACCACAGGCAGTGGCAGTTGCGACAGATGAGAAGTCAGAGGAGGCGCCAGCAGCAGGGGATGATCATGTGAGAAAAAGGTGGGCACAGTATGCCATGGCATTAGCAAAGAAGCAGTAGATTGCACATAGGCTTACCACATAACTATGCAAAAGCTAAGCAGCTAGATAAATAGAAAAAAAGGATGCATACAAAAACAACACTGTGCTTACCCATACATGTGCTGGCCATGCTGTGCATCAGATACAGTCCACCTGAAGTCAATTAATCTTTAAAAGGCAGGCCAGTCTCGTTATCATTCACATAGGTGAGGAAAAAAGCATTGCTACACAAATATAACACTACAGCAAAGCAAGAACAAACAAGTAAGATGTGATGCATACAAAAGCACCAGACTGTGTATTCCCATACATAGGCTAGTCACTCTGTGCATCACCCATAGGTGACCAAAAGTCAAGAATGTGCAAAGGAAAGGGCATATATGTCATTATCTGTACAGGTGGGAATGCAGGAGTGCATGTCTGACACAGGTAAATATTTGAGTGCCAGTGATGGACGTGTAACAAAATGTAAAGGTACATGTACGGGCATTTTGAAAAGTGCTAGGGGTGAGGTTAACATGCTGAGAGAGCCGAGGCACTGTGTTGGGAAGAGTTCTATGAGCTGTGATAGTACGTGTGTGTGCATGTGTCTACAGGAATACAGCCTCAGCACATTGACCACCACTTTACAGCAGACTACTGAACAGATGGAAGGCATATAGGGCAAAGAGTTAATCTATTCGTAAATGCCCCCACCCATGACAAAATGGCTCTGTCAGGACTAACACAGGCTGCCCCATGGCCCTGGCTAGCTGTGGGTGTACTACCTGAATGTGACTGACACCTCCTAGAAGAGGTGCCAACATGACCACAACCATGACCAATGGAACAGCCTCACCTTTGTATAGCTGTGGATGTGCTAGCACTGCAGGAACAGGTCCTTGACTGTCCAAAGCTAGGCTGGCTACCATCCAAGGATGTACCAAATGATCTGCCTTGACAATGATCCCTCATTCCTGACAACTGACCCAGAGCAGACATTGCATGTTCCAGTATGTCATTCATCCTGTCCAGGGAATCAGACACATGGGTCATGCAGTCTAATAAGCCAGCATACGTAACCTGGATGACTTGCAAAACCACATCTGAGACCCTGGTGGACTTTGCTTGTGTCTTCCACATGGCCCTGCACATACATTGGGTGGCATCTACTAAGACTCTGACCTCAGAGGGATGTAGGTAACTGTACCTCCTTGTAAGCAATTTTACCAACACCCCTGTGTAGATCCTTCTGTCCAGGACAGCTAGGGGCAGATATGGAGTATGTACTAGGGGCCATCACTCTTCATGAGAATGGGCAGGCAGTGAGACTTTGTCTACACACTATGAAGGGGATGTGCAGATCACACTCACTGTGTCTGACACACCTTCTGCAATCCTGGACTGTGCCTGCTCATCCCTGCCATTATCATAGAAGGCTAAGGATCCTTCACTTCCATGGTTCTGGTACCTGAAAATGCTTCACCTGTTAATTCAGCAAAACAAAACATATTAAGTGTAGATATGCCCAAGCACAACTACATATGCAAGTTATATCCACACAGCTAATAATTACACTAGCCATATATAACCATGGCATTACCTTCTGCAGATGTACCTGTACACAGTGGATGAGGTAGGTATTCTAAACAGTCCTGTAATAAACATGTGCAAATGGGGCACTTTGTAAAAGGAGGCCAATTTACCTGGGGCATCATCTGTGGAAATCCTTTATGGCCTCCTCATCTCAGCCCTAACAGCTAGCACAGTACTGTGGAACTCTGTGGAGATGGTACTGACTTTGACACCAGGAACAACTCTGTCTCTGTTAAAGGTAGTACACTAGATGGCCCACCACCTGCAGCCCTCCTTTCCTGTGCCACAACCTCCACTATGTCAGTGGTAGCATGCATCATGTTAATGGCTCTCTACTGGACCATCTCATTATTCTGTCACTGTCCACTCATGGCATTTACATTTTCAACGTAAAACCACCAACGACCAGCAAAAACAATAGTGAACACAATATAATAAGGATTACTTTATTGTTGCTCCAAAACCATATTCCAGACCGGTTTCGGCTATTCAGCCTTTGTCAATGGATACAAAAAGATTTTTTGGTGTAAAATAAAACAGCCTATATTTATAGTGATCTCTAATTAACTTGAAACAGTGGTATAGCCCAACCTAGTGGATGGAGTATCCAAATACATGTCTCACCTAAAGAGCAAAGCATTCACCCAGTAACATATGATACCAAAAAATGTTAAATAATAGAAAATATCATATTTTCAAGGATTATAAAGAAGAATACCCACTAGGTTGGGCTATACCACTGTATCAAGTTAATTAGAGATCACTATAAATATAGGCTGTTTTATTTTACACCAAAAAATCTTTTGGTATCCATTGACAAAGGCTGAATAGCCGAAACCGGTCTGGAATATGGTTTTGGAGCAACAATAAAGTAATCTTTATTATATTGTGTTCACTATCGTTTTTGCTGGTCGTTGGTGGTTTTATGTTGTTGGTTTGACCCTGCACGCCATCCTTGCGGAGCACTTTGTTTGCTGTTGGCTTTTTGGCTTTGCTGGTGGTTCTCGATAGTGACACATCATTTCTGTGCTAGACAGCATCTTTTTGGAATCCTTTTGGAATCGTTTTAGTCGTTTTTTTGACTTTGTGAAACAGTGGATGTTATTATTTTACTTATCAAGCATCAACCATATTGGATTGCTGTTTTGTTTAAACTGGATGGTGAATTAGCATTTCGACCAGGGAAGGATTACTTTGTGTGTGTTTTAGCAGACATGGGGATTGGTCTAGGGGCCTAAAGCGAATTACGGAAGTTCATTTCATCACTCAGTGGCAGTTGTTTTGGAACTTTTCCTTGTATATTCTGGTTCCACGTCCCATTCACTGGACTCAATATATGGTGGACTACAGGCCTGTTAATTTAGGAACAACCAAAGGTACTGTGTTTATTGGCAAGATATAAACCTATTTTTTCAGCTTTATTTTATATAAATCATTTAGTAACATTTCGGGATTTTTTCACGTATACTTTGCTAGAGGTTGGCAGTATTGCTATCATATATGGTGGACTACAGGCTTGTGAATCCGAAAATAGTGAAAGGCATTTGGATTATCGTTGATGGACTATAGTTTGTGAAAACATTACCATATATATTGACTTCAACATTTGGGACTTATTGGATCTTTGAATGTACTAGCAAACGGGTGATTCTACACGCTGTATTTTTACAGACCCATTACATATGTAATTGAAATATTACAATTATAATAGCTATATGTTGTAGACCTTGTGGAAGACCTTGAGGGATGCAGTGGTATCAATGAGCCATTTACCATGGAGTCAGATGGTCTGGAGTACCACTTTATTTTATTTTACTATGCTTTGCTCACCAGGTTAGACCCACTAGGCCAGTAGCCTCTTTTCAGGGGAGACTCAAGGTGGTATTTATAATATTAGGGGAAATTTGGCCAGGACATCAGGTAACTTCCCATACTCTTTTTGATATCTGTCATGGGATCTTTTACATCCACCTGAGCTACAACCAACTCAGGCACTTGGAGCCTCAGTTTAACATCTCATCTAAAAGTAATGGGGGGGGTCTTTTGGATGCAGCTGAAGCAGCCACTTTCTTAGGCATATTGGTTGGTAATGAAAACACTGCAAGTAGCACTCATCCTCCTACATGATATTACACATCTTTACCTTAAGAAACTGATATTAATAGTGTACCCACTATGTTTTCTGTTACCTGACACACAATTACGTGCATCCACAAAACATAAAGACCATCACAATCTGATAATCACCTGCCCTGACCCCAGCCTCCACTACTGCCACCACCACAACCACAAAAAAAAAGAAAAACAGTATGAGAGCGTGATTGCAACCTATCAAACACACAGCATCTGCGGTATTAGTTACATTATCCACATACATATTACTCATGTGAAATACACATACAGTGAGGGTATACAATACGACAGTGGCACAATGCCTTAGGGACATACATATAACACAAATGTAATGTGCTGCCCTGTTACCACAACCAATACACATTACACAACTAACACAACAATTTCAACACACTTTCTGTACCCCTAACAGTACACATCACACATATAAATCGTAAAAATGTGCAAAGAAGGCAGGTGTAAAAAGTGAAAACCTACCTCACAGATGGAGATGGGACTACTGCGACCCTATAGACAGCTTTTATTAATACAGCTATAGTGATCTAAGAAATGAAGCAGAACTTGTAGCCCTTAAAATACACAGCACAAAAAATGTTAAGAAGTTCATAGGTTCATAGGTAGGTACTAGACTATCTGCCCTAGGGCATTTATAAGCCTAGCCAGAATGTGTTGGCTTTCGCCTCTGTTTTAGACTAGATTCCTGAGCTTCTGTCCAGCAGGGCCATTGAAGTGATCCCAGGAGTAAATTTATGATTTCCCATCCACTCGTCAAAATTTCTCTTGAAGAGGGTCAGCGAGGGGCTCTGCCTAACATGAACTGGGATTCTATTCCAGAGTGAGGGAAGCCTCTGGGATATGAATCTTTCCCTCCAGCATGTCCTATTTAATGTACTAAGGTTTAAATCCCTGGAGCGTGTAGCTCTAATGGATTTGGTTTTCTTGAGGTGGAGCATGTCCAACAATTCCGGGTTAGACATGGCCTTGTACGTCAGGCAGAGATCGCCTCTGAGTAGGTGGTAAGCAACTGAGTTGAGCTGGAGTTTCTTTAGTCGAGCTGCATAGGGCATCTGTTTGAGGCCCACGATCCTCTTGGTGAGGTATTTTTGAGGTCTCTCCAGCTGTTGCAGGTGTCGGGTAAGGTACATCCCAAATGGGGCATTGTACTCAATTATGGACCTGATGAGTGATGAGTAGAGGGGTACAATGACCTCTCTTGATCTAGATGTGAACCCTTTTGTGATTAGGTGAGCTATATAGAAGGTTTTTCTAACCACTTTTGCAATGTGATTGTCAAAGGAGAGGTTACTATCTACTTGGGTCCCCAGATCCCTAATTACTTCTTCCGTACTTAGTGGGTTACCTCCTATGTGGTAGTTTATGGGCACTTTGTTTTTCCCAAAGGGGATGACTATGCACTTATTGGCATTTAGCTTGAGGCCATTTTTCTGACACCAGGTATCCGTTTCCCGTAAGGCCCTTCTGGAGGATGCTTGTGTCAGCTGGTGAGTCGATTATGGCTCCCAGTTTGCAATCATCTGCGAAATTGGTAAGCCACAGTCCACCCGTGTTTGCCTGTACCTCAGAGAAGTGTATTTACAAAGAACCATGGAACATGATTACATCTTTAGGTTTGAAAAATATGTGTAGTCCAGCAAATCCTTTCCTTTTCAGTACATATACTAAAGGGAATCCTGTCTTCCATAGAGAGATGATGATTCCTGCTTCACATCACACCTATATTGTGTACATGACCCCCCAGCCATATTGTTCTTGCTAATTAGGGCTCATCTCATTAGTGTTTCTGAACTGCTCAGTTATTGAGAAGGGTAAATAAGATAAACATTATTGAGGCTTCACAATGCCATGCACATGCCTGACCACCTGCAGTAAGCTCTGCACATAATATTGAAGCTAAATCTGTCACATTAAATAAAACTGATATCCCAGAAATAACTATCTTAACATGTAGTCGCTGTTGAGCATGTATTCTCAGCCATGGACAGAGGGAAGCAGGACTGCCATGTTTCACACTTTAAAGTGGCACTTATTCCGTGAGATTACACTACTCATATTTATTTGGCATACTTCGCACAAATGGAGTTTTCCATGTTTACAGTTGTGCGATGGATGATGAATGCAATATTTATTGACTGCACCAGTTCAACGCTATTTTTCTTGTCATCTTGGAACAAGATACTTATGGCTGCTGAGGCTGAAGGTAGTGGTGAAGGTAATGCTCCTTTTAGAACACAGTAGTGTGAGGAGAAGTTCAAGATTTTCTTGGACATCCAGACTTAGCATTACAGTTGCAGGCTTCTGCAGGTGGGGCTACACCATTTCTCAGTACAATGCTGATGCCTGGAGTAGTTTGGCCAGTGCTATCACCAATGCTACTGGCATTCCATGCACAGAGAACCGTGATGTCACCATTATACTGACTTAATTCACAGGAAGCCTGACTTTCTTTGCTGATGGGAAGTTGATGTTAGAACACAGGTATCGCCTCCATACTATAAGTATAACAGAAAAAAAACACTTGTACATATCTATACACCATTGTCAATGCATGGCACCATAATAAGCTTGTATTATGGCCTCTCCTTATCTGTAGCTCCTGAACAGATAGAGAGGAATAAGGAGATGCACAGGGACTGACTGGACTAATTTGTTTAGTTAATATTTCTACAGCAAGACAAGACTTATCATAACTGGCATTGCATTTAGTGATTAATATAACTTTAAACTCAGTTTCCAAACATACAGATTTGAAGTTTAATAGACATAAACTAAAAGTGAAAAATAGTTAACTGCTTTCATCCATAAATATCAATAGGACTTCATCAGAACCGTGAAACATGTACTATACATTTGAACCTGTTTAAAAAGCTTGTTAAACAAATCATATGACATAAAATACCCAATGCTAGTCAAACAAATTATTTCAACCTGTATCAATACTATCTACACAGTGTTAAAATATGCGTGTGTGTGTGTGTGTGTGTGTGTGTGTGTGTGTGAAAAATACCATCAACGGGTCGTTTTGCTAAAATAATGTGTAAATAAATATATAAATAACAATGTTTGTTTAAAAATTGTCTAAATATATTTAAAAATTCATCATAATCTGGCACCTCTAGATTTGAGTATAGGGACAATGGAAACTTGCTCATTTAAGCCTTGATTATCAGATGCATTCAATCTGAGATTCCAGATCAATTCTCTGTGCTCAGTTCTGGTTTCCCAAGTGCGACCACTTCCAATATGCCGAATTTAAATTTCCAATTAGTACACACCTCTTTGTGTTTGAATAAGGAGTTTTGCTTTAAAACAGCATAAAATGCTCATAAATTCTTTTGGGGAGCAGGTGGTTTGCCATTTGACTGACTGTAGCCAATCCAGGGAATAGTGGAGGTGGAGAGGTTGAGATCAGATAGTTTAGTTAGCAGCTCAGAGTGAGAAACAGTTTCAAAAGCATTTGAGAGGTCTAGGAATAGACATGATACCAACTGTTTTTTGTATCTAGCTTCAGCAACAATATGAGAAAAAGACAGAAGGGCAATGGAAGTACTATGATGTGGCCTAAAGCCATGTTGAGTGGGGGTCAGAAGGTTTTCCTGATGTAGGTGTTTGAATAGTTGATTGTGTATTGATTTTTTGAGGATTTTAGAGAGAGGCGAGAGAATGGCTAAGGGTATAAAATTAGAAGGACTGGTAGAATTACCTCCTTTGTGTAGTGGTATGGTGTAGAAGGATTTCCAGATATCAGGGACAGTAGATTCTTGAAGTGATCTGTTTACACATATTGAGATAGGGTAGGCTATGGAGTCAGCTGCAAGTTTAAGAAAGAGGGTAAGTAGGTTGTCAGAAGAGGGGGACCATGGTTTTAGTTTAAGCAGAAGAGATTTTATATAAGCAGAGGGGACTGGCTTAAAGAAGAAGAGGGTGGTATTGGTAGAAGTGAAAGAGGTAGGTGGAGGATGTTTGATTTGGTCAGTGTGGGTTAGTTTGCAGATAGATTCAATAAAGTAAGAATTAAGAAGTACTGCAGTCTCTTGAGGTGTCTTGTTAGGTTATGGGTAGTTGGTCCACCAGGGTGTAGGATTTTATTAATGGTGTCCTAGATTTTTTTTTTTGGGGGGGGGTTAGAGTGGTGAGTGGACTGGGCATCATAGTATAATTTTTTCTTATTTTTATTGATTTGCTTTATGGTGAGGTTTCTAAGTTCTTTTTTGTTTTTAGAGAGCTAGGGGGCATGGTTAGCTTTTATCCTAATTGTGTGTGGTGGTGTAAGAGAATTAAGATAAGTATTTCAAGGAAGGTATAGTTGAATTCCAGAACTACGTCATACAGGGGAAGATACCGTGGGTTGGACGAGTTAACTAAAAAGAGTCTATTATTAAAGCTTTCAGCATCAAAGCAGGAAAAGCTGCGGCATTCTCTATATAGGTGGGACCTGGAAGTTTGAAGAGAGTGCGTTTGCACATAGATCGGGAGTCTAGAAAGATGACCGCAACAACAAAATCAGTTAGAAACCATGCAAATTGTGGCAAAAATCAATATGTGACTACTAGTGAAACCTATATGAACCAATCAAGTACCCCTTTTATTTAAATGGGAAATGCCTAATAAAATAAATCATCATGTTCACTACTTGAGCAAATAAACAACTGCAATTATAGAGAGATATTTAATGCTAAATAATTCTTCAACTTTTCAACTATATAATAGAAAAGGTATAATTTAAAAACAAAAAGAAAACAAAAAAAAAAAAAAAAAAACAACTAGGAGGGGAGGGGAGCCCAGGGATGCCATCCCAGTGAAGTGTGCACGTCTCTTTACAGACACCCCAAGGACGATGCTCTCTTAAAAAGAGAACAAAAAAGACAAAAAATACAAGTCTTTGTGTAGAGTTGGGAGGACAGGACGTACTTTCAGCAAGTAGGAATACAGTCCTGGGATTTACAACCAATGTAATCTGGGTTTGCTTTGAAAGCTGGGTTCATCATACCAGTGAGGTTTTCCAGCCAGGTAGGATAACAGTCTGAGTATAAACAGAGTGAGCTTAATCATGAACATAGAAGAACAAGGGCTAGTCATTCAAGCAAAGAGATACTAGGCAAAAATAGGATGAAACAGAAGACATGCACACCACACAAGGAACGGGAGCGGGGCTAGTAGCTGTCGAACAGTAAAAATTAAAAAATGGTTATATGCCCTAAAACTGACTATAAACCATAAAAAGTGCTACTGTGTAATATATTGCTACATTCAAATATTTAAAGACTGGCTTATTTTAAGAGTAAAGAATAACTTATGTTAATGGTTTGGCTAGAGGCAGAGCACCATAAACAGAGGAAGACTGCATTCACCCTGAAAAGCTATCATTTTGGAAAGTGTGTCTGGGCATGGGCGTGTGTGTGTGTGTGTGTGTGTGTATATACATGCGAGTGTGTGTGTAAAACAGTTTTGGATCAGTTTCAGCTACTGTTGGAAAGACTACACTGGGTTCAGTTTAAGGAGAAAGAAATCCAGGGGATTCAGTGATTATAACTCAGATCTATAGGTGTTGGCTATTACCCAACTCAGCATTAAACACTTACTGTACGGCCTTAAGTCCAATATTCCCTCACATATTACATGACTTGCTGCAATGAGGATCGACAGACAATTCCTCAGCTGACATCATGTATTTACTGGCAGCAATGCAGATTTAAAACAAATATATCGCAATTTTTGATGATGGTGGTAGACTCAAATCCACATAACTACTACCTGTCTGTTACATATTTTTGATAGGCAGTGATGATATTGTATATTGGACTTGTACAGCCTGCAAAACAATTGTATCTCCAAAAAAAGGTGTACCCTTGCAGCCACAAGGTACCTCATGTCAAAATGTCTTATACACAGTAGACATTTTATATTTTAATCAGGAATACTTAGAAAAAGAAATCAAAATGAGCTATGTGGA
Organism: Protopterus annectens; assembly: GCF_019279795.1. Classification (NCBI taxonomy): domain Eukaryota; kingdom Metazoa; phylum Chordata; order Ceratodontiformes; family Protopteridae; genus Protopterus; species Protopterus annectens. The sequence goes on along the minus strand of NC_056729.1, from coordinate 1,712,897,501 downwards.
GTGTATAAAAATTATGTGCCACAGCTGACTGAAGAATAGAAACTAGAAGGCATTCAGTCTTCCAGGATATACAAGGATGAGATGAAATTATAAACCTTTGGGTGCAACTAAAATTTATTCCACTGAACCCAGAGACAGCTGATAGTGGTTTTAAGTGAGCAGCATTCTGCAAAGCAACTCAGTCCATCCCTGTGTCACCTTAAAATGCAAACTGAACTGAAAGCAATAGAGTTTGAACTGGAGGTAAAATGCTGTGAAGCAGACAAAAAATGAAAGAGCATGAAGATGTACAAGAGGAATGGAAGCATTACCTTTAACCAGTCATGACACAGGAAACAGAAAGGGAATAACAGCAAGAGAGATAGCTGTTAATCTTCTGTTAAAGGCACATGATTTGTGTCAGGGTTGAGCTCTGAGCCAAATGTTGTTCATACTGGTGATGGCTACATTAGCAAATAGGTCAAAGGTGTTAGAGTGTGCTCAACAATATACTAAGGTTGAAAGTAATTTTGCTGCAATTATGCAACATAAATAATGTATAAGATAAAGCTTGCTTAAATGTAGAAATAGAGTTTAGTAATATGTAATCAGCATCCATACTAAATTACCATGGCTTGGAAAAGGAATCTGCTGAATGGACATTTTTCCCTTACAGACTCAGAAACAGGATGTATGCAAGAACAAAAATGCAAAATCTGCTTTTAAAGAACACTGACATGTTATTCTGCATATAAAAAATGGACACAATATGTTTCCTAAAATAACAGGATGGACACAATATGTTTCCTAAAACAACAGGATATGTTTATGACACTGTGACAATGTGTTTTCTCAAAAATATGTTTTTCTGCATGAAAAACAGGATATGGCACAAGAACAGATGTTTTTATACAAAGATCCAAATAAAATACAGGATGTTCACACTGTCAGAAAAGCTGATCTCTGACAATGTGTTTTCTCAAAAATATGTTTTTCTGCATGGAAAACAGGATATGCTTATCAGCATTGGCACAAGAACATATGTTTTTATACACAGATCCAAATAGAATACAGAACAATGTGTTTCCTCAAAAATATTTTTTTTTTACATGGACATCAGGACACTGTTACAGGATATTCACACTGTCAGAAAAGCTGGTCTCTTACAAGACATTGTTAAACAAGGAAGCTTAGTATTGTTTCTACAGGATAAGCAATTCTCCAAAATATGTTTATGCATGACTAAAAACTGTATATAAAGAGCTGTATAAATCCAGTTATGTTAGAGGTATGGTAGGGACTCATGTGTCCTAAGGTAAATGTTATATCTCTCACATCATCTGTACTATATGAGAAGTAAAGTTGGAACAGCACTTTTAAGCTGCAACGTGGTTCCGTTTGGTTTATTATAAAAAGTTATTTGTTACTGCTCTCTAAAGTTGATGATGCAAAGTATATTCTCTCATCAGTGTATATTCTGCAAGTTTCTGTATGCAACAGACTGTGAATGCAAATATAACCAGACTTTGAATTTTAGCAGAATCCAGCCAGCAAGACTGAGTGTCTTAAGAACACTTCAAATCCATCACACCAAGCAGTAAGCAGCTCCATGTAATTTTTCAATGGCAAGCTAGCCTGCATTTGAACCTACAATCTGCATTCAAACACAGGAGGAGTGATGGTAAGCCCTGCAGAGGGTCACTTCAGTTAAATTGCAGTAACTAAAATTTGTATGCTTGTGTAAATCCTAAACAGAAGTATCCTAGTTTATTCAGCTTGCAGTTGTACTGTTTCTTAGATGCCTACATCCGGAGTGAGACTGAAGTTCCAGTCGCAGTGCCATAATTTTGCTAAGAAAAGGGGAATATCCACTAGCACAGCAGTCCGCTGCCTGTTGTGCTTTCCCAGCTTCTCAAGTGACTTTGAAAATGTCCAGCCATCTGCAACAACAGCCTGATCACCTGTTTTCTTGCTCACTGGTAAGACTTTTTTCTACATCACATTTTTTAGTATGGATGCTATCAGGCAGAATTCTAGCAAATGTAAGCCAAGTTTTACTCTTAATGTAGCAGAACAACCAGATAAAATATGGAGTAAATTGCAATGTTGGTATACACAACACATTAGTAAGTGTAAAACCTTGTTAGGCAAGTTGAAATACCAGCATTATGTAAGTGGATTGTAACATTTGATTGGTATTTGCAACAAAAAATGAAGTATATCATAGTAAATGTTTATTGTGTGATTCAAAGGAAACTGCATTTTGTGTAATATGCCATAAACAAGTATTGCATGATATTGCTAAAAAACTAGACTGTGCAGACAGATCTGTTCATGATAAAGAATTAATTAAGGATACACAGTTTTCATTATATCCAGATGTAAAGCAGTTATGTCCTGTCAGTACATTAATTTCTGAATTACAACAGCAATCAAATCTGTTATTGACAGAGTCCCCTGTAGATCTTGTAACTCCCTTTAAAAATGATGTACAAGCATGGAATGATGCCACAGCTACACATACAGATGAGGACAGAAACAAAGTTTATGATATATTGACAGAAGACTTTAATAAGTTTTTAAAAGAGAAACAAAATGAATTTAAAATGTTCAAAACTGACATTCAAGATCTCTGTCAAAAGTGCATAGGAGCTCTGCAGTCAACAGAGGAATCCAATAACAGGTATCATATATCCCTTAAACACTTACAGGTAGAAATGACAGACCTTAAACAGCATCTGAAGGAAAAGGAAGAAGAATTAGATGAATTAACAGAGTCTAACCTCCAAAATACTATTCTGATATCCCAGCTTAAAGAAGAGTTAAAAAACACAAAACCAGTCCAAATTATAGAACAGGGACAGGGAACCACTACAGATTTATATACACAGTCTAGATTATTACAGAGTTTACCACAGTGGAATGATAAAAAAGGCATATTTTTTAACATGCTTACGTTTGAAGAATGGGTGGCATATACAGCAGGATCTGATATATGAACAGATGCATTACTTAGATGTTTCTGGATTTTCATTCCCAAATGTTTTAAAACTTTCATACAATTAAAGCAAGATGATTATCAGTTGAACACTAAAGTAGGACGTATGACAGCCGTTTTAATGGCATTTACACAAGGGCAGCCTCTCACAGCCAAATTATTAGATAATTTTAAAATTACTATCACAGATAAATTAATGGAACAAAGTGATCATTTTAGACTTGCATTTCAAATCATATATAAAAAAACAGACAGAGACATAGGAAAAAGAGACATACAAAAACAGTTAATACATTGCTTCTTAGAACAAGTCAAAGGGGTTCCAGGGGATATTAAATATATCTACGAAGAAAATTCTGATACCCTCACTGATTTGGTACAAAAACTAATGAGGGGACGGACTATGGCCAATGATGGGACTTTATACTCACACCATATCTTTGCATGTGAAGATAATAGTGAGCCATTTGAAGTAATTGATGAAGTCAAAAACAGGGGAAGGCAAAGATGGTGCGACCAACCACCAGCAGAAAGAGCTGTGTCAGCACCACCAGCTCCTGCCTCTATGCTTGTAGTACCAGGATCAAGCACAGGTAATGAGCAAAAGGCACCAACATGCTTCTTTTGTAAAAAAATAGGACACGTTAAGCAAAACTGTGATCATTACAAAGCCTGGCGCAAAAAGAAGGAAGAACAGGGAGTGTTTCCAAAAAGAGAGCAAACAAATTTACAAGAAAAGTCAGAAAAGCAGGATCATGTACAAAAACCTTACAATATTAGTAAAACAGTTATAAGAGCCATCAATATACAGGAAAAGGGAAAGTATGCCCGGTAGATTTTCAAACAGTTTCACCTGTAAATCCGAAACATTTGATAGAACAGGCAGAAGGAATAGCTAGGCAGCAGTTAAAAAAAGAGATTGAAAAACCTAAATATGTAGATCATTCAGACACAGAAGAAGATGACAAACAAAAACATGAGGTGTGTCATATTGCATTTGATAATAAAGGAGAGGATGAGTGGATTTCCTTACAATAGGGATGTGCCCCCCCTACTCTGGTATCTTTCCTGACTACCTTTAAAAAGGGTCGAGACGGACGACCACTGATTGATATTTGGGTAGAGGGGTCACTGTGGAAAAATGTCTTAATAGACACAGGAGCAGCAGTATCTGTCACAAACAGACAGTTACTAGTAAATCCTATAAAAAAGGTTTGCATTTCAGCATTTAATGGCACAGGATGCTATGCAGTGAGTAGCCAAAATGTGGACATAAAGTTTAGTCAAGAGGGACAAATATGGAAGGGTGCATTTTTAATGCATCCATCTTGCACAAATACCATTATTGGTATGGACATTCTAGGACCTTTAGGCATAGTAATTGATTTACCTAATGAAATTCTGTGGATGGGAGACAAACAACAAAGAGAGGAAGAGCAAAATACAGGTTGCTATGCAATGTATCTACCTGACAAACATGAAAAACCTAAAGGCTATATAAATACAGACAGTGAGGATGTATGGAAGCATTTACAACAGCAATTCCCAAATCTATGGTCCAAGGGTCCCAGTGATTGTGGGAAACTAGAAAGCCCAGTAGGAATAGGAAGTGATCAGGACTATATACCACCTTTTCAAAAACAATATCCTATTCCTAGGGAAGCAGAAGAACATATGGAAAAATGTATTGCAGAATGGGAAAGAGAAGGGATTATACAAAAAGGCAACAGTCCTACAAATTCACCAATCTGGACAGTTAAGAAAAAAGATGGTAGTTATCGTCTTGTTATTGATTTACGACAGGTTAATCAATATACCACTCCTAGAGCACACTTGATTCCAGGAGTCCCAGAGTTGGCTGCACATATTAAGCCACAAAGTAAGTGGTTTACAGTAATAGATTTAGCAAACGGCTTTTTTGCAGTGCCACTCAGGAAAAAAGATTGGCCAAGATTTGCCTTTACATTTAAAAACCAGCAATATGTTATGACAAGGTTACCACAAGGGTTTCAAAACAGTCCAGTTATTTTTCATCAGACAGTAGGATCCATTCTACAACATTTGGAAAAGGATGATTCAGTAATACATTACATTGATGATATTTTAATTCAGTCAGAAACAGTAGAGGAGCATGTACGGCTTCTTAAGAGAGTTTTTCATACTCTACAGCAAGCAGGGTTTAAGGTTAAAAGTGAAAAAATTCAGTTTATGACACAAAAAGTTAAGTTTCTAGGTACTATTATAAAACCAACAGGAAGATCTCCTTGCCCTGTACGTGTACAAGGCATTTTACAAATGGAAAAGCCACTGACTATAGCAGACTTACATAAATTCATGGGAATCATGAATTACAATAGGGAATTTATAGAGGATTATGCAGTCGTGGCTGCTCCCCTATACAAAATGTTACATGAACAAAAGAACTTCACCTTTTTAGAGTGGGGATCTCATGAAGAGGAGGCATTTTCACAGATAAAAATAAAACTAGCACAAGCTACAGAACTAATAGCGCCCACTCCAAGGTTACCATTTGTGTTACAAGCAGAAGCAGGAAAAAAAACACTGTCTGTGGTACTACTACAGGAATGGCCACATGGTAGTGACAACAGAATGGAAAAAACATTATGCCCAGTCACTTTCTTTAGCAGAAAGATGACTCCAGTGGAATTGGGTTACCATCCATGTATACAGCAGTTATTAGCCATTTACTGGGGTATTAAACAAACTGAATATTTGACCGTATTTTCCAGCATTATAGTACAAACACCACATCAAGCTGTAAAAGCTTTGATAGACAGTTTTGAAATGAATAAAATTACAGATGGTATTAGTCAGGCAGTCTTTGCAAAATGGATGGCACTTTTTGGAATGAAAACTGTTACTATACAGACAGGGGATAAATACCATTTGTCAAACCATATGGGATATGAAGGAAAACAGCATAACTGTTTAGAAAAGATAATGTCACCTGAGGTGCAATTTTTAGCATCTGATTTTGATCACTTTAAGCCATCCATCTTTGTGGATGGAGCACGATATTGGGACCAAGGCAGATACTGGACAGGATTTGCCATAGTTCCAGGGAATCCACAACTGGGTTCTCCTGAACTAATCAAGTTACCAGGGCATATGTCAGCTCAAAGAGCTGAACTGGAAGCAGTATTGTATGTGCTAAAGTATTACAATCCTATTAACATTTTTTCAGATAGTGCTTATGTAGTAAATTCTTTAAGACTACATATGGAAACCTGGGTAAGACGAGGATTTGTGGATAGTGTAGGTAAACCATTACGGCATGCTGAAGTATTAAAAGACATATATAAAGTTGTAACAATGTCATAACAACAAAGACAGTATAGCATCTTAAAAGTAAAAGCACATCAAAAGCCAACCAGTGAAACTTACAGATTAAATGTGTTAGCTGATACCTTGGCCAAACAAGCAGCACAAAATGGAAAAAAACTTCCAGAATATGAGTATGCCAATGTAGAAGTTAGTGTCTTAAAAGAGCTAGATAAAGAGTCAATAGAGAAAGACCTTGTAAATATACAAAAACAACAGGGCTTAAAAGAAGAAACCGATCAGTGCAGATTGGCAGATATACCACCAAAGGAGTACTATGCATACACGACCTCCAAAGGGTTACAGTTGCCATATGTACCATTTCAGTTGGCACGCCAGTTGGTCAAGTTAAATCACCAAATACTGGGCCATATAGGAACTGATAAGTTATGGGCAGTTGTAAAAGAAAAGTATTGGAACCCAAATTTAAAAAAGGTCTGAAAACTGATTATAGAAGAATGTTTAATCTGTCTTCAGGTAAATGCTAAAAGCAAAAGGCCTCAGTTACATCGAGTACAGCCAGCGGATGGGCCATGGTATGCAGTTCAAATAGATTATGCAGGTCCATTACCAACAACAAAGGGAGGTTACAGATATATACTAGTAGTAGTGGACGTCTTTTCAAAATGGGTAGAAGCAATTCCTACCAAAACCATGACAGCAAAGGCAACAGCAGAAGCCTTATGGAAAAATATTTTCTGTCATTGGGGATGGCCACGGGTTATAGAGTCAGACAATGGCCCACAGTTTGTTAGTGATCTCATTAAACAAATGTGTAATTTGTTAGGCATACAGCAAAGGTTTCATGTACCATACCATCCACAATCTAATGGCATTGTAGAACGTATGAATCGGACGTTAAAAGAACGTCTAAAAAAGGCATGCTTGGAAAAGGGCAATACATGGGTACATCATCTGCCTGGTATTTTAATGGGTATTCGAGCAACACCAAACAGCAAAACAGGTATTTCCCCATATGAAATAATGACAGGCCACAAAATGCCTATACAATTACCATTTGATCCAGATTTACCTAATGGTAGGCCCATTCTAGAAATTAGCAAACATCAGGAATGGCTAAAACAACTTACTAGTATATGTGACTATAATGCAAGGGAGCAAGCGTTCCATCTATGGAAAAAGGTGCCAATAATACCAGCTGAAGAAAACCTTCCCTGTGGAACCAAAGTATTGGTAAAAACATTCCAAATGGAAGGACCATGGGCCAGCAATTGGCAAGGCCCTTTTGAAGTAGTGGAACAAATTGGACCATTAGTGTACAAAATCAAAGGAAAAAAGAAAAACAGAACAATGTTGGTACATAAAGATCAACTAAGAATGATAAAAAATAGTGAACAATGTAAATCTGATTAAATGTATTCTTTTGTAGGTTTCCAACAGAGAAAACCCTAATGAAATTGACATGGTTTAAAGTGCATCCTTTTGGAAATCCTGTTTCGGATGACCAAAGGAAAAATGATTCAACAATGGAATTTCTATTTAAAGGATGTTTTTTTAAATTGATAATAGCTATTATACTAACTATTATTGTATTGCTTAGTATTAAATTATACTTACAACCTGTTAATCAAACTGTAAAGTTACATAAGAGAGAGAGTAAAGAAATGTGGAAAAATGAACAAGACTGGTCACCATCTTTTAACACTTTCTTAGCAAGACAATGTTGGTATGCAAGAAGCATGAATCTTTCTAATTGTTCGTTATGTAGTTTAATACCAAAAATAACAGGGTAATGCCTCTAATACCTATTCCACTAAATTCTCTTAGTAGTTGGAGAGTATTAATAAATGAAACAGGAGATCAAGTTATAAATGTACAATTACGTAAAGCAAGAGTACAGTTATCTGCTATAGTACAGGGGATCACATGTTTTCAACAAAATGGAACTGTTCCAGTGGGTAATAGCAATTGTATTCAAACAATTGAAATGATAAATTTTCACAACCACATACCAGTACGTGGAGTATTTTCTCATGGTTTTCCTATTTTAATACCAATTAAGGGTCAGTTAATATTAAGTGGCACAGCAGTATTTCATTTTTCACAAAATGACAAAAATGACTGTAAAACTAATATTACATGTTGGAGAAGTAAAACAGATAAAAACTTTACAGTTGTGCATGATAAAACTCCTACTATGGGGCAAGTAAATGGCAGTCTGGTAAATAGCAGTGTTGCTCTATCAGATGGGTTATATTACATCTGTGGTAAATATGCTTATAAATGGTTACCAAAGGGATGGGATGGCACCTGTTATATAGGATTGGTCGTACCAGCAATGCATCATGTAAAAGAGTTACCAAAAGGAAACATTAGGAATACAAAAAAGAAAAGGAATATATTACCTGTAATTGAAAGTCCAGAAAATCCAGTAGACACCTTAGATACATCACGTATATATCATCAAAATCTTGATTATATTAAATTAAAAGATATGGATTTAGGAGATGATGTAATCTCTGGAGCAGGTATTTTCCCTTGGTACGGGGCTGCAAAAGCCATCTGGGAACTGAGAAAACTATCTAAACTAGTTGAGGAATTGGCAAATGCCACTTTCAATGCAGTCCTTGACATTACTGTCAAAATGACAGCAATACGAACTATGGTTTTGCAAAATCGAATGGCATTAGATTACATATTAGTATCACAAGGGGGTACATGTGCCTTAATAGGAGAACAATGTTGTACATTTATTCCAGACAAAACAGAATCTGTAAAAGCACATTTAGAAGTGATTGCACAAGTGTCTCAACATACTAGAAAAAACTGGAATGATGACTGGAGTGAATGGTTTAGTAATCTATTTACAGGATGGACAGGAAAAATCACTGTATTTTTAATTTCTTTTATTGTTATTGTAATGCTTGGTTGCATATTATTTACATGTATTAAAGTCTGCTTAGCAAAAGCTAGTCAAGTTACTGTTGTTAATTGTCATAATGAAAAAGTATTACCAAATAATGCTGAATTTATTTCTCTAGTTTAAAATAAAAAAGACAGAATTGTTAGAGTGTGCTCAACAATATACTAAGGTTGAAAGTAATTTTGCTGCAATTATGCAACATAAATAATGTATAAGATAAAGCTTGCTTAAATGTAGAAATAGAGTTTAGTAATATGTAATCAGCATCCATACTAAATTACCATGGCTTGGAAAAGGAATCTGCTGAATGGACATTTTCCCCTTACAGACTCAGAAACAGGATGTATGCAAGAACAAAAAGGCAAAATCTGCTTTTAAAGAACACTGACATGTTATTCTGCATATAAAAAATGGACACAATATGTTTCCTAAAATAACAGGATGGACACAATATGTTTCCTAAAACAACAGGATATGTTTATGACACTGTGACAATGTGTTTTCTCAAAAATATGTTTTTCTGCATGAACAACAGGATATGGCACAAGAACAGATGTTTTTATACAAAGATCCAAATAAAATACAGGATGTTCACACTGTCAGAAAAGCTGATCTCTGACAATGTGTTTTCTCAAAAATATGTTTTTCTGCATGGAAAACAGGATATGCTTATCAGCATTGGCACAAGAACATATGTTTTTATACACAGATCCAAACAGAATACAGAACAATGTGTTTCCTCAAAAATATTTTTTTTTACATGGACATCAGGACACTGTTACAGGATATTCACACTGTCAGAAAAGCTGGTCTCTTACAAGACATTGTTAAACAAGGAAGCTTAGTATTGTTTCTACAGGATAAGCAATTCTCCAAAATATGTTTATGCATGACTAAAAACTGTATATAAAGAGCTGTATAAATCCAGTTATGTTAGAGGTATGGTAGGGACTCATGTCCTAAGGTAAATGTTATATCTCTCACATCATCTGTACTATATGAGAAGTAAAGTTGGAACAGTACTTTTAAGCTGCAACGTGGTTCCATTTGGTTTATTATAAAACGTTATTTGTTACTGCTCTCTAAAGTTGATGCTGCAAAGTATATTCTCTCATCAGTGTATATTCTGCAAGTTTCTGTATGCAACAGACTGTGAATGCAAATATAACCAGACTTTGAATTTTAGCAGAATCCAGCCAGCAAGACTGAGTGTCTTAAGAACACTTCAAATCCATCACACCAAGCAGTAAGCAGCTCCATGCAATTTTTTCAAAAGGGGAAGATAAACAAAGTTACTGTATGCAGACAATGAGGCATTGCAGAGAGACTGAATAAGAATGTCAGCAATTGATAGCAGAATGGAATGCGAAACTGAAGGCCCAAGGGATTAAACTTGAGTACTGATAACACAGTTGTAATGGCAGCACATGGGGAAAATCAGATAAGCTGAGAAATGAGACAAAGGGGAAGATAGTGAAACAGGTTAACAACTTCAGGTATCTGGAAGGGGTGGTTGAGAAAAATGGAAGTCTGAATAAAGAGGTCAAAGCTAGAATCAGAAGGGCTGTAGCCAAATGGCACAGAGTGTCACGTGTAGTGTGTGACAGAAGAATGCCAAAGAAGTTGAAAAGTACAATGTACAAAATAGTGGTGCAACGTGTACTACTGTATGGCACAGAAACCTGGGATGTGAAGAAAGATCAGGTCACACAGGAGACGAAAGTAATAAAGTGCCTAAGATGGGTGGTCGGATCCACAATGTGGGACATATGAAGAACTGAGGATGAGCAGAAGCCCAAGTAGCTCTAATTACAGAGAATGTCACAGAGAACTGATTACAGTGGTTTAGGCACATATAAAGGAAAGCAAAATACAATCTAGTGAAGAAGAGTTTGGGAAGATAGGAATAAAGAAAAAAAACAAGGGCATCCAGTAAAGAGATGAATGGACTGTGTGAGAGAAGACCTGTGACCTGAGCAGCCAAGTGCTCCAGAATTGTGCAGAATGTTCACCATTTGACATCAAATTAGCCCACTAATCCATACTAAACAGTGGTATCGCTGCATCATGATTTTTTGATTGACTGAAATATCGCAATTACAGTCAATTGGCATCACTGTATAAGACCCAATCAAGTAACTGCTCTTAAGGCAAAGGGAGCCAATGAGGAGGCATAGAATTCAGCCAATCGCATGCCATTAGTAGTTTTTACCCCATTGCAATACCTTCAAAAGGGGTACTACAAAGCAGAGAAAGATCATCATTACCTTCAGATTTACTAACAAGGACAGGTCTTTATCAGCAAGGTATTATGGCATAGTGGTGTTTTTTTCCTGAGCTGAGAAGGATATACAAGACCGGAGGGACAGCGCACAGGGACTCGATGATGAGGCACACAAAGGAGTTGCTTTCACTGCAGCTCATTAGGGTACAGTGATTGCACACCACACCACTAACAACCTGAAGGAGGTTGCTGTAGGATGTGTTCAATAATTACAGTTAGTAATGCCTCATTCTAAGTATTGCTTAGCTAACGTATTTTGATGCAAAACCCATTTATTACTGTTGTATTAAATGACTTATAGGCTTTTTAGAAGTGCCCACTAGTTGTATACTTTATCATGGAGATTGCTATTGCTATGGAGAAACTGTAGGTTGATAACTGTTGTAATCACTTTTTTACATGAATTGTGTTGTTACTATATGTTATTTTTAAATGTAAAACTTGTTGCCTTGAAAATGTAGGATAATACATACAGTGGTTCACTCTGATTTTTGTCTGGAAAATTTGAGCAAATGCAAAATGTTTAATTGAGAGTAGAACATCCCCACTTTTGGCAATGTATGTTACTGCATACAGTAGCTCGTGCTGATTATTATTTGGAAAATGTTGGCTGATGCAAAATGTGCTCTATAATTTTTACTGAACTAGGAGCAAAAGGTTGTTCCTGCATTTAACACTTTGCCTCCTCCCTTGAGCAAAGAAGTTGAAGTGTGAGATTGAAAGAGTACATTGCAATGTTTTATACCAATTATTACATGGTGGCATTGTTTTTCCCAAAACAGGAAACTAAGCACATTCATGTGTGTGTCATTGCAGCCATATTCATTTTTATAACTGCATGGATCTTTCTAGTGCAGTTAAAGTGTTTCACAAATGTCCCTTGATGGGGTATGGTATTAAAATGTCTTTCTGCTTAAAAATTTCAGATCTTCTACTTTTTGATCATAACAATAACTGGAGTCATTTGTTGATTCTGTGGAGACTTCCAGATTTTGGCTCGTTTTATGGCTGCCTACGTGATTTTCTAAGTCAGACCCGGCAAAAGACATTAGTTAAGCTTGATGTTTGTTCACAGACTTATGTCCACACTGTCTCATGTTAAGTCTTTTGTGAATGTCACATTCTCTGTAAAAGTACTGGGGGCGAGTTTGCATTCTTAACGTCTAGACTCTAAACTAGGCATCTTTGCCAGCTACAGACCAGCGTGTGTACAGCAGGACTCAAACACATCTAGTGACGTGTGACAGGGTAGTAAAATGTGGGTGATATTGGCATGAATGTGTATGTTGTAGTTTACACATTCATTGCTACAGCTTAGGTACATAATATTTCCCATAGATATGTTTCATGTTTCAGTTTGCAGAAGTGTTCTGCAAGTTCTTTTGTTAAGCTGTGTTTCATCTTTAATATGGATTTCAAAATAGAATCAAGGATGTTTTGAGCATATTGCAAATGTCATCTGTGCAATGAGAATCATACTCTCCCTTCTGCAACACTGGTTAGGTGGGCAGGTGTGCACCAGAGGATTGCAAGTGTCATTGTGGCGGCAAGGGAATGACAATCCTTCAGCAAGCTAAAGCACACTTAATCTGATCATGCAGGCCTTTATGGCGAGCAAAACATGGAGAGATGAGCAGGAGGAGTTAATGCAGAGGCAGCAAATTTTCAGTTATGTAGGAAGGTTGTGGGCTTATTGCCCCATTTCTTTGACTTGAGGAGACAGTTCTGCCTCTCTTTTTTGGCAGCATAGCCCCCCCTTTCTTTGTGTTTGTAAATTAACACCATTGTTTTACAAACATGCTAGATACATCACCATAAATGGAGTCATTTGCGGATTCTGTGGATCATGATGAGGACAGGGATATGGATATAGATGGCACTCCAAGGAAGTACACAATTTTTTCAGCCAAGCTGGGCAAATGTCTTTGATGGATGACATGATCTACAGCAACATGCCAACAGTGAGAGACAGAACTGCAAACATGCAGCTAGAAGGACTATGGTAGACTTCTTTGGACCTTAGAATTTAACAAGTACCAAAGGTTATTCAAGGAGAGGTTGTTTTTTGTCATTCCTTCCTAAATACAACTTTGCAGCAGGAGAACACATCTTGAAATTTATGAAGAAATGTGGAGAGGATCATGATGTTCTCAGGAAAATGACATATGGAGCAACAAAGGCAGCTTACATGCATGTAATGTTCTAAGGCCACATTACTAGAATGAAACTGCTGCCAATTGCCAGAAACTACTATTCTATGTGTGTATATGGACCAAAGCACAGACATGGACAATGACAAACTTTTGGTGAGCCTTGTCATTACCTAGATGAAAAGGCACTAAAAAATGTAATACAAGAATGTGTGTCAGGAACTGGGAAAGCATTGTTTGAAGCTTTAATGTCCACAGTGACATCTGATATTCCAGTTTCCAACACTACAGGCTTTTTTTTTTCACACAATACTGCCTCAATAATTGGAAAGCACAATTCTGTGCTATTTCATTTAAAGGAGGTGAGGCCAACCATTATTAACATGGGGAGTCTCTGCTACCTGGCAGATCTATGTAGTAAGGTTAGTGTAAAAGCATTATGATCACCAGTTGAAGAGCTCATATCAGATGAGTACTGTAATTTCTGTTCCACTGCACAAAGACAACAAAAAATGCAAGAATTTGCTTTGTTCACAGACATTGAACCCCGCAAGATTATTACACACACATACTAGATGGCTGAGTCTTGGGAAGGTCATTAGCAGAACCCTGGACATGTAGCCAGCCCTAAATTCATACTTTTTGTCTGCAGAGTCATGGTCTACTAAAATTAACTTTGTTTCTGACCACCTGCAGAGTCATGAATTGTGTATGGTTTTTATACTTCTCAGGAATGCACTGGAACCTTTACTTGAGTTCAATATTCAGCTTCTGAGCCAAGAATGTCAGCTGCTGACACTGCATATCACTGTTCATAAACTCCTGCAGCAGTGTGCTGGCAGACGCCTGAGACCTGCAGCTGCTGTCTGACTTATCAAACACAGTGATGTTAACATGCTGATTGACAGTAGCTCTGTCCTTCCAAAGAGTGAGTTGTGTATTGCCTATGAGGTCAAGCAGTACATGAATGATGAGGATATTGCTGGGACAGTTATAAAATTTAACTTTTATAAAAAAGAAAAGTACAGGTTTTTATGTTCTAGTGCTGCAGAAAATGTTTAGCAAGTTTCCTATGCCAGACCATTTCATGATAGTCACTGCATTTCTTATTAATCCTACCAAAAATTGGAAGTATCATCTGGACTTGACAGGGATGTTTGTTTCCTTCTGGGTGTCTGGAAATGATGCTAAAGTTGAACAATTAATTGGTGAGTTTATCCAGTATTATACTGAGGTCACAGAGAACCTGACAGGTCCAGCACATGAGTCCACCTCCTGTGTGTCCGAGAACTAGGCACACCTTTTGAAGGACCTCTGCGGTGATGGAAAACTTCCACTTTTCAAGCAGTTGATGATGACTTTACTTTGCTTGCTACATTCAAATGCAGAAGCTGAAAGCGTTTAGCATGGTACAGAAAGTAAAGTCTGAATTGCTTCAGTCTCTTAGCGTAAAAACATTGAACTCTTTATTAGCAATTAAAGTAAACAAAGATTTGGACTGCTGTGATCTTAAGCTGCCACAACATGTCCTTGATGCTGCTAAGAAGGCCACAGCAGCATACAATAAGTGTGCAAATAAAGTACGATAGAATACTGTTTGTTCATGTACTTAGTGCAAAATGTGGAATCAGTTGTGTGAAATATCTAGCAAATCTATTTAGAAAATGCAGTTAATGTAGAAAGTGGTATTAATGAGAATGTGATTTTAGTTTTGATTCTGTATATAAGTACTGTTACATATTTAGTTATGGTGGGATTATGGCGGTTTTGCAGATTATAAAATAAAAGTTATGGATTTGAATCACGTGTGTCTTATTGAATTTTACAAATGTATAATATTCACTAACTTGACACTTTTGGCAGAAAGCCCACTTCAACCAGGTCCCATGTAAATGGTGCATTTCCACACAGTGCGAAAATAGGGTGTTCCACATTTTGACTGTTTGTCACAAATTGCTAGGGTCTGCGCTCCACATTGGCCTCTAAAGAGGTTAAGCCCTATGCCTGTGACACGCAAGCATGACTGTCAAAGAAGGTAGGAGAGTGGCATTGAATCGGGACAAAATGGAGTCAGCTGATGTGGTACCCCCAACCCCATGTAGAAAATTGGGAAAAGGGGATTGATGATGAAGATTCAGAAAATACATGATAAACTTTTCAATGCCTTGAAAAAGGTGATTTTAACTACCTGGAGCAGTTACCAGACAGAAAGAAGAAACAAAGTGAATAAAAAAAAATGAACAGAATTATTTAAAGCATAAAAGAAATTGCATTGCAACTGCAATTTGAGGTGCATAGTGTTTAAAAGAGGTATGTGTAACTGCATATAGAAAGGAACTGCATTTACTGAATTCTGAAAATGAAACCATCTCTGACTCTGCAAACCTCTAGAGTGTATAAAGCATAAAACTCAAGATGATGCTTTACTTAAATAACAGTCTGTTGGGACTTCCCTCCCCCGCAAAGTATGCAACTGTGGAAACAAGAAGTCATAGGATCATAGGAGATTACTAGGCTATTGGCCCTGATGACCTTATATGCCTAGTTACGAGTTTTGCCCATGTTTACACAAGTCAGCACCTGATGCCCCTGTCCAGCAGCGACACAGAAAATATACCCCTGAGATTTCACCTGTTTCCCATTTAGTTATCCAGGTTGCGCTTAAAAAGTGGTAAAGAGATACTCTGCTTGATGTGGAGAGGGAGTCTATTCCATAGAATGGGGAGTCTCTGGGACACAAATCTGTCCCGCCAACAAGTCCTGTTGATATCGCACACCAGATTGAGGCCACGTGTGCGAGTTACTCGAGTGGGCCTTGACTTGCGGATATGCAGCAGTCCCATCAAGGTGGGGTCTGTCATCACCTTGTATGCCAGACAGAGATCACCTCTGAGGAGTCTGTATGAAACTGAATAGAGAAATAGGGCTTTTAGCCTATCTGTGTTTGGTAGATGTTTGAGGCCCTGGATTCTCCTGGTGGAGATTCTCTTTGTGGTCACTCCAGCTGCTGCATGTGCTTTGTGAGGTACATGCTGGAAGGGGAGTTGTACTCAATAATGGGCCTTATAAGGGAAGAATACATGGATGTTATGACCTCCTTGTTCCTGTACGAAATACCCTTACTTATGAGGTGGGCAAGTAGAAGGCTTTCTGTACAACAGAAGCAACATGGTGGTCATGGTTATTAATGTGATAATTTGCGGGGACGTCACTATCCCCAAAGGGTATGATGATGCATTTTTTGGTATTCAGCTTGAGGCCATGTTTCTGGCACCAGTCATTTGTCTGAGTAAGACCCTCTTGGAGGATGTCCACATCACTAGGGGAATTGATGATAGCACCCAGCTTGCAGTCATCTCTGAACTTGGTCAGCCATAGATCACTATGGTTTTGGCCTGCACCTCAGAAAAGTATATCCCAAATAACAGAGGCCCCAAGACTGAACCCTGGGGTATGCCACTTGTTATGGGTCTGCTACTGGAGGTGGCTTCCCCTATTTTGACTAGTGGGTTCTATCAGTGATCCAGTTTGCTACCCATCTGGTAATATACAGATTGATGCCTAGTTGAGAGAGTTTATCTATTATGCCCAAGTAGGGAATAGTGTCAAAGGCTTTGGCTAGGTCAGGGTAAGCACTGTGCACTGTCTTCCCCTTGTCCATGGCTTTGGTGACTGTCTCAAAGAAGTCGACCAAATTTAGCAGACATGACCTCCCCTTGATGAAGCCAAACTGTGTGGGATTGAGAGTTTGGAGTTTGCCAATGTCCTTGTTAATGAAGTCCATGAGAATCCATGCCATGGCCTTGCAGATCAGGCTAGTTAGGCTGATGGGTCTATAATTTCCCGGATCAGTGGATGCTCCACCTTTGTGTAAATGGATGATAGTAGCTGTCCTCCACTCAGCTGAGATGAAGCCAATACTCAGGCTTTGACTGAATAGGGTGCTTAATGGTGCGGCAAGTTCCTCCCTGAGTTCACGTAGGATGCAGCCGGGTATGTTATTGGGTCCCATGGAGGCTGTATTTTTTGCCTTTGAGAGAGTAGTGATGACCTGTTCGCTAGATATAAGGGGAAAGGGGCAGGTACAAATTCATGCTGAAGCCACCGAAAATCCTGTCTGGTTCTCAAAAATAGAAACAGAGGGAAATTAGAAACTTAATTCAAGTCATCCAAACCAAATAATAAAAATATCACACAGATAAATCATTAAGTAAAAAATACAATAAAAACCCTATCAAGGTAGTGTCTTCACTGTCTAATAGCTTAAACCTCCTGTAGGGGCGTTCCATTATATATGCAAATGGCTCCCTAAGGTCATACCAGTGTTTCAGCTATATGGCTTCTGAATGTCGATGCTGGAGCTTTCTTGTGGGCTTATGGACACTAGGCTTAATTTTAAACACTGTGTTTCCAAAGCATAGATAAACAATCCACTTATGCTCTAATGATGAGCACAAAAAAAAAAAAAAAAAAAATGGAGAGACATGCCTTGTATACAGGTAATGGGGGTTGGCTTTACTGGCTTGAGTGCACCAGCAAATACTTAAAAAGATAGAAAGTCATGGCAAGTAACTGAAAAGATTAGTTGTGTAAAATCTTACCATAACCATAGATGCCCTTCTCTTCCATGTTGCAGTATTCTCACATGGGATCCTCCACCTCAGGTGACCTGAATGTCCAGCTCATACACCAAAGCTTAAGCCTGGCTGCTGTAAGGTGCATGGGATGTCAAATGCATGGCCATAAATGTTATGTCCGCAAGCACACACCTCAGAACTGAATGACCAATCAGACAATAGTCTAAGGGTAGTTGAAGGATGCCAGACAAACAGGAAAAGGCCCTCTTGGGGGGTAGGGGGGAGGGAGGGAAGGAATACTGCAACATGGAAGAGAAGGACATCTATGGTTATGGTAAGATTTTATACAACTAATCTATATCCTTCTACTCTCATGTTGCAGTGTTCTCACATGTGGGAGTGTACTACAGCTTATGCAGAGAAAAAGGGTGGAGGAAGAGGTAGCAGTCTCAAGGAATCCATGGAGGATGGCTTTTGTGAACCTGCCCAAGCTCTGGAAATGTTATCCAATTTATAGTGTTTAGTGACAGTGTGTACAGAAGACCATGTGGCTGCCTCTAGGGCAGTGGCTGTATCCAGGCCATTGAGAAAGGCCCCTGAAGAGGCCACTGCTCTGGCTCTGTGTGGGGTAACTCTTTACCATGGAAAGAGTAACAAAAGGATATAGTTTTGCAGATCCATGAGGATATTGTCTATTTGGATACAGCTTTCCCCAGGGCCCTGTAGTGAAAGGATATGAAGAGTTGGTTGCACATTCTCATGTCCTTAGTCTTATCCAGATAAAACCACAGTTGCCTGTGAACATATAGGGAATGGAGCACTCTCTCACTGTCATTCTGTGGCGAAAGGAAGAAGGTGGCTAAATGGATAGACCGGTTAAGGGACAGTTCATTGGCCACTTTGGGTATGAAGAAAAGGTTGATACAAAGAGAAACCCTGTGTTTGTGAAAAATGGTGTAAGGTGGAGTAGCCACGAGTGCTTGTAGCTCAGAGACTCTTCTAGCTGAAGTAAGGGCTACTAGCAGACAGTTTTCCAGGTGTACATCTTTAAAGCAGTGGAAGCTGCAGGTTCAAAGGGTGCAATAGTAAGTTTCAGAACCCAAGGAGGAGGAGGGATAGGTTTCCTTGGTGGCCTGATGTGGAGAACACCCTTAAGAAAAAGTTTCACCTCCAATTTTGATCATAGGGTGGATTCATAGGTAAGGAGGCTGAAATGGCTGAAAAATCTCATCCAGACTCTGCTACACTTTGCTGTGAAGGAAAGGTTAGTTTGCTGTTATTTTTTGTATTTCTGTATTGCCTTTCTATATTTTGAATACTGTAGTTTGTTTTCTTTATCTTGTGTTTTGCTTGCATTCTGTTTTAACAGCATATTAAAACTTCAAAAGAGACCACAGCTCTCTCTGTTCTGAGTCAGGCAGAATTTTTTTCCTCCCTCCCACCCATTTAAGTTGTCTTGCTAAATACCACTCTTTCTAGTTGCCCGCCTCTTATGCTAATCTGACCATATATCTCATTTCTCTCTACTTTCACTGGCTTATGTGAGTAATCACAAAACCATCACTTTTGAAATCCCACCCCTTCAATTATTTAAATTTATTGGCCATCCTACAGTATTTCATAGTACCAAAATACAAAAGTAACCACCCCTTTCAGTCCATCTTGCTGTTTTAAAAATAGTAACTCTCCACTAAACCTTAACTTTTTAAACAGGTAAAACTCAAGTTACCTACTTTCATATCTAACTTCTCTAGTGCACACTGCAGAGTGCATTCTTTTCAATCTTACCTTTAAGCATCCCTGTTACTAGCACTTTCTCTAATACCTAAAAGATCATCTCTACTTGACTCCAAGTAGACTTTTCTCTATCTGTTAAACCTAGCACTTGCTCCTACAGTACTTATTACCTTGATACAGCACTCTTATAGATAGCACCCCAAAAGGCAAACCCCATTTCTCGGTCACCCACATCCCCGGAATCTCTTTTAAAGTTTTTTGTCTAGTCCTTCTAGCATGTCGAGGGATCAGTTGCTAGTGTCCTCTCCTGCTCAGCTGGTGAACCTGGGAATATTGAGGCAATGTTACAATTGCCTCATGTACCTGAACAACCCTCTCCTCCTCCCACAAAACACAAATACATGCGAGAGATGCAACTATACGGCCAAACTGGAGGCTGAGCTCTCTCAACATAGGACTGGCAAGACCAGTCAGGAGGAGAAGGTTACCACACACACTATAGACCCAGTCTCACATAGTACCATCACAACCTCAAATCATACACATAAACACACAAAGACATACTCGGCAGCTCTGATCAAAAATCTACCAAAACAGCAGAGGCCACCAAAGCAGACACCCAAACAACCACCACCTCAGAACACAACACCTGCAACACATAGACCTCACAGTCAGAGTGTCAAACAGTCACAGCCCTTAAGGCCAAACACAATGCCAGACACACTAGTCATTGGTGACTCCATAGTCAGACACACTGGCGTCCCGCTCACCAGACTGAGTAAGGAGAAGGTCACAGTAAGCTGCCTGTCGGGCGCTAGAATCCGCCACATAACGCAAGCACTCAGGTCTCTCAACAGCAGGTACAAATACGACTCAGTCATTGTCCACGCTGGTGTAAATGACCTGAGACGTACCTCCTTGGACTACATGAAAAGAGACATTGAGGAGCTCTCTGATTATGTAGCCCAGGCAGGTATGACCCTGACCTTGAGCAGTATCCTACCTTCACCAAGAATGATGCCACAATACAGAGATAAGGTGATCAGCTTTAACAATTGGCTTAAACTCTGGTGTCATTCAAAGGGGATCCAATGTCTGTCTGCCTGGGATGACATGCTGGACATGCCACGCTGCTTCGCAAGGGACGGCTTGCACCTGTCACCCCTGGGATTCCGGATATTGGCAAAGGCTCTTGCCACCCCCATAGTGCCTTTTTTAGGCAAGGCTCCAATTCTAAACCTACCACCCTAGAACCCCAAAAAGGAAAAAAACTTAGGGTAATGCTGCTCAATGCCAGAAGTCTAAATCTCAAAATGCACCTTTCGAGGCCCTTCTCAGTATGGAGAACATCTATGTCTGTGCAGTGACAGAAACCTGGTTCAAGGCTCCTGAGAGCACCCCAGCACTATCAGGTTTTACCTCTTATCATGCGTTCCGCCCCAAAATCCAGACAATACCAAGAAAGGAGGGGGTATCCATATTCATCAAAGACACCCACACCTCAAGACTGGTGGCAACACACGATGCATCGGAGACCATCCAGGTGCAATTAACCATAGGCAAGACTGCTCTGCAAATTGTAGCATGTTACAGGCCACCCTCACAAACTCAGGAACCTCACATGGCCTTCCTGAAAACACTAGAGGGATAAATGTATCACCAAACACAATCATACTAGGTGACTTCAATTACCCTAATATAGACTGGGAACACTACTCAAGCCCAAACACCCTAGCCCAAAAGTTCCTGGAATTCATAAACTCAAATGCCATGGAACAACTAGTCACCATCCCACAAGAGGAGAAAACATACTTGATCTCATCATCACGAACATGGGAGCACAATGTTCAACACCGGAAGTATACCCCTCACTGGTGAGATCAGATCACAAACTAATCTCGCTGGAGGTCCTCATCCCACCCCCACCTGAAATAAAAAAGACCACAGTAAAGAACTTCTCAAAAGCCGACTTCACACTTCTAAACACTAGTGTGGTCTCCTTTAAGGCCCCCGAGCCGGAAAACAGTACTCAAGCCGCTGAATCACTTACAAATGCCTTCTACCAGCACCTGCAGGACTGCATGGATAAGGCAATCCCAAGCAAAACAAAGACTCTTTGTACCAAAGGCAAGCGTCCAGTCTGGTGGACCCCAGCCATAAACAAACTCTACAACAAAAGGAGGAAGCTACTACAAGATAGAGCAAAATCCTTAAAAGGTAAGACACCCTTGATCACTATAAGTAAAAACTAAGAGCTCTCATAAAATCATCCAAAGCAAATTTTGAGAGAAAAATAGCTAAAGACTCAAAAGACAATCATAAGGCCTTCTTTAGCTATGTTAGAAACCTGGGAGGAAACTCCCAGATATGCTCAGAACTAGTTCAAAATGATGTGAAGATTACTGATCCTACAGACATTGCCAACATACTGGCTGACAGGTTCAGTGCAAACTTCTCCCCTCCCCAAAAGGAGAGATATCTATACCAAGCGATTGCAGCCCCCAAACATCTCCAACGCCCAAGTGAGAACTGCTCTCTCCAAAGCAAAAACACAGCATCCATGGGACCTGATGGTGTCCCCGGCTGTGTGCTCCACGAACTCAACGAGGAATTAAACCCACAGCTAGGACAGCTGTTTAATCATAGTCTTACCTCTGGATACGCACCCAGGAGTGGCGACTGCAACTGTGGTCCCACTTCACAAAGGCGGTGCCTCCACCGACCCTGGAAATTACCGGCCCATTAGCTTGACAAGCCTTATCTGCAAAGCCATGGAGAGGATCATAATGGACCTCATAAATAAAGACATAGGGAATTTGCAGACTTTGGATCCATCCCAGTTTGGCTTTGTCAAAGGCAGATCATGCCTTCTAAACTTGGTTGACTTTTTCGAAACAGTCACCAAAGCCATTGATGAGGGAAAGGCAGTCCATACAGCCTACCTCGATCTGGCGAAGGCTTTCGATACAATACCCCACTCTGGTATCATTGAAAAACTCATCAGCTTAAATGTTAACCCATACATCACAAGATGGGTTGCAAACTGGCTGAGTGACAGAACCCACAGGGTCAGAGTTGCTGGCGCCATGTCAGACTCAAAGCCTGTCACAAGTGGTGTACCACAGGGCTCAGTCCTGGGCCCACTCTTGTTTGGCATATACTTTTCCGAAGTACAAGCAAACACAGGAGGGTTATGGCTGACAAAGTTTGCAGATGACTGCAAACTGGGCGCCATAGTAGAAAACACATCTGACACAGATATCCTTCAGAAGGGTCTCACAGAAACGGATAACTGGTGCCAGAGCCAAGGCCTAACGTTAAATGCCAAAAAATGCATAGTCATACCCTTCGGGAAAAACAAGGTTACCCCTAGCTACCAAATAGGTGGCAATCCACTGAGCACAGAAGAAGTTATCAGGGACCTGGGGACCCAGGTTGATAGTAGTCTGTCATTCGACACCCATGTAGCTAAAGTAGTTAGGAAGACCTTCTACATTGCCCACCTTATCATGGAGGGATTCTCATCTAGATCAAGGGAGGTCATAGTCTCCCTATACTCATCACTCAAGTAGAGAAAACAGGAATGAGGAACTCCACGATGGTGTAGCAGATAAAACACTTCTTTATTATAACAAAAAGAACAGGAATGATGAGCGCTTTCTCGTACACAACGTACGCTTCTTCAGATCTAAATTCAGTAAGACTTGATAGTTCTTATATAGTGTGCTTCTAACCAATTATTCAATAATTAAATAACCTAATTGGCTAGGTAAGGTATGTAATTAAACATTCAAAGCAGCTCTTAACATTTACCAAAAGCCAGAAAATGCACTTCCTGTTACTACAAAGACAGCGGCTACATTATAAAACATTTTTCATATGTATATATATATATATTTCAAATATAGCCTTTAAATAGAAACATAACAAATCATAGATACCTAAATAATAATCATATTCATAGTTAGTTAAGAAAATCCAGAATATAAGCAGCTTAAGTATAATAAATAATCAGTCCATATTATAAAAAGGATCTAAACAATCTAAATGGCATTATATGCTCAAGCTAAAATATAAATGAATGTAAACATAAAATCAAGTTAAACAATTACTTATTAAAAACTATTAGATAAATAAAAATAATAATAATATCAGAATCCTTTGATTCTCTTCATAAAGAAACATCATGTCGCTCACATCCGTTCATATATTATGTTTATGTAATAGAACAATAACGCATTCAAAACGCATACAAAAAACATTCACTATAAGCCTCAATACATATGACACTTAGAAAAAGTGTTAGAATCTATGAAAGCAATCTGCCAGTGGATCCAAATACTCTATGCTTATTTGATGTTAGAATATTTAATAAAAGCATATTATTAAACATAGCTAAGCATATGAATTATGAATTTGTAAATATTAACTTTCAACCTATTAAGATGCCATGTATAAAAATATATATAAATATGGACTATTTATATTACTCATTCATTTATTTACTATATGTACCCATCCAAAGAAATATGTATGTATATATGTATAACTATGCAAAAAATAAAAATAAATAAAAATAATAATAATAATAAAAATCTATTGTATTTGCAAAAACATATGTCACAATATGTATATTATTTCATTGCATTAGAATATATGAATAAAATAATCATGTCAAACTATTTAAACTATAAAATCTCATAAATGTTAAAACCTTATGGATGTACCATAGGTTATAAATTATTTTATTTATTTAATGTTTCTTATTTATATGTACAGAAGTAAATACTAGATCAATATCAGGTGTCCTAATTAATTATATTAAAATAATCCATTGTTCAACATCAAAAGTTTAGAAGGCAGAACGATTTTTCTGATGTAAGAACCACCCTATTGTAAGGTGCAAGCAAGAAAAGTTCAAATATCCTGTCCGATCTAAAGCACCTATAATAACCATAAAAAAATGAAAATTGTATATATATCAACTACCAATACATAAAGAAGCTTAAACACAATAAAAAATATATTGATAAGAGTTCATATCTTGTCATATAATCAGTGTCTTATATACAGAGAGAATAATAAAATATCATAGCAAAAATTGGATTATCATTACAATAGTGAATCCAACTGAAAGGGGTTCTTAGAACAAATAACCTTATGGTTAAACTAAATATAGAATTCCATTCAGATATAGTCACTAAATATTTTACAAAACCCCAATGATACATGAAGAAAAATAAGCTATTATTTCAGACTTCTTTTCTTCAGAACTGATCTAAGACTCACATACTGATTAAGGCCTGGAGTATAATGCGCTTTGAATTTTAAGATCCATTGTAGCTCTACACTTTCAAGATCATTGAAAGTGTCACCTTCCCTACCATTGGGATGTACTAATTGCAGTACCCTAAAGTTAAAACTATGTTCTGAATTATTCAAGATGTGTTTACTTAAGGCGCTTTTTGGATCTTTCTTTTTAATGTCATGAATATGATTATAAATGCGCTCCTTTAGGGGCCTCGTGGTCATCCCAATGTAGAATGCATCGCAATTCAAACAATTAGCTAAATAGATCAAATTAGAACTGATGCAAGTGGCTCTAAACCTAGGTTCAAAATTAATATTTAATTCAGGATGTATAAACCCTATTTCTTTCGAAATGTATGCACACATATTGCATCGATTACATGGAAAAGTACCTGTTTTCTGCCTGTGACATGATTCCTCTAATAAATTTCTCTGTAACCTAGTGTCAGCTCTACTCATCTGACATCCTGATTTTTCTATGCATAATAACCTCTTAAGGTTCTTGCTATTTGTATACAGAAACCTGGGTTTTATTCCCACCATATCCTTTATCTCGCTATTAGTTAGCAATATACCCCAATTTTTACGAATAATAGTTGTGATATTACTATTGTCACTAGTATATCTAGTCAAAAAAGGTATAACTTCTTTTGATATCTTAGAAAAAACGTGGGTTTTGCAATATGGCTTATTAGATTCAAAGGGGGTGAGGGTACCTACTACTGATGCTTCAGCTTGTTGTATTAAGTGTTCATTGTAATTTCTCTCTATGAACATATTATTTAACTTGTCTATCTGTTTAACTCTATCTTCTTGTTTGTTACATAATTTGTTGACCCTCAAAATTTGACTTTTAACAATGTTCTGAAATATATGTCTGGGATGCATACTAGTAAACTCTAATAGGTTGTTCTTCCAACACGATTTCCTGTAGATGGTATGATCCAATTTTCCATATTCATTCTTGGTAATGGTTATATCTAAAAAGTCTATATTATGTAATGAATGTTCAAATGTAAATCTAAAAAACGAAGTCGTCTTTTCTAAGTCATCTACCATAGTCAGGAACTCATGTATGGTTCCATTCCATAGGATAAGTATGTCATCTACGAATCTTTTATATGTAAGTACCTTTTTAAAATAAGTATGTTTAAATAAATGCATGCATTCCCAGTAATATACGACAAGGTTTGCATAGCTATTTGCACAGGGGGTGCCCATGGCTACCCCCCATTGTTGCAAGTATAGCTTCTTGTCATATCTGAAAACATTGTTGTTTAGTATAAGGTCCAAGATGGCATTCAACAAGATTTTCTCGTTATTGTTATAACAATCATATTCAAGTAAGATACTTCTGATTGCTTCAGAGCCATATCCGTTGGGAATGGATGTGAATAAGTTCTTCATATCCATAGTAATGAGAATAGTTTCTCCAGAAACACCATCTTCAAGATTATCCAAGACATCTAATAGCTCATAGGTATCTTTCAGAATTGAGTCTATCTCATTAATAATAGGTCTAAGTTTATTCTCAATGAAAACAGACATTGTCTCAGTGACCCACCCTTCCCCCACTACTATAGGTCTTAAAGGTGGTGGGATTACCCCTTTATGTATCTTAGGTAATCCTTTTATGTAGGGAATCTTGGGTTGTTCTATTAACAAATAATTATACAATTCTTGATCTACCTGCCTGCATATCAGGAAGTCATAAAGTTCTTGGTGTACAGAAAAAATGATTTTTGTAAGATCACTGTCACAGATCTCTTTGTATGTGTCTGTTTCATTCAGCATAGTGAGCATAGAAGTATTATAGGCAATATTATCTAGGATTACCACCCCACCCCCTTTATCTGCAGGTCTAACAGAAATTCCTTTATCTTGCTGTAGAGCATAAAGAGATTCCCATTCAGCATGAGTCAAATTAGCATATAGATTGGTTTTCCTGGTATTATTAAAATAACTATAGAAATCACATTCACAGGCTTTAATAAAGCATTCAGTAACGGGTGTTAATGTAGGTGTAAAAACTTCTCAATATAATCTTGATTACAAACATTGTGCTGTGTTTTGTTGTTAAACATACATCTTAAATTAATTTTACGTACAAACAGCCGCAGGTCAGTGAGAAGTTCACTTATGTTACTAACCTGGGCAGGAATAAAGGATAAACCCTTATTCAATAGGGTATAGTCCGTTTCTGTAAGAGTCCGCTTAGATAGATTAAACACTAAGTCTGTTGTTCCTTTCTCCGATTTCTGTTTTGCGAGACCATTTCTTCCCCTGAAAACTTCCTTTTGGTGCGACCTCTGCTTCTTGACCTGCTTTGAAAGTTCCGCCGAAATTTCAGCGGAAGGGGTAAAAAACCTTCAATGTTACCATGTTTAACTTTTGGTTTAGCTCCTCGTAAATTTTCATCTTTCTGAACCAGCGCTTGCTGATTACAAGGAGGAGTGTCTCTGATAATGTTATTATGAATGTGCATCAATGAAGGGGACGCCAAAGGTAACGTCGATGTAGCAGCTGTTTCACTTAAGGTGGAACTTACATTCATTACTGTTGAGGCATAGCTCTGGTTAAGGGAGAGTCCTTGACCGGAACCCATGGCAATCCACTGAGCACAGAAGAAGTTATCAGGGACCTGGGGACCCAGGTTGATAGTAGTCTGTCATTCGACACCCATGTAGCTAAAGTAGTTAGGAAGACCTTCTACATTGCCCACCTTATCATGGAGGGATTCTCATCTAGATCAAGGGAGGTCATAGTCTCCCTATACTCATCACTCATCAGACCAATGATTGAGTACAATGCCCCATTCGGAATGTATCTGACCCGACACTTGCAGCAGCTGGAGAGGCCACAAAAGTTCCTCACCAAAAGGATAAAGGGTCTCAAACATCTGTCCTATACTGCCCGACTGAAAGAACTCCAGCTCTATTCAGTCGCTTACCGCTTGCTCAGGTGACCTTTGCCTAACATACAAGGCCATGTCAAACCCAGATTTGATGAATATGCTTCACCTCAAAAAATCTAGATCCGTCAGAGCCACAAGGGCGGGAGACTTAAACCTCGACAAGGCTATTAATAGGACGTGCTGGAGGGATAGATTCATCACCCAAAGACTCCCTATGCTGTGGAATAAAATCTCGGTATATGTGAGGCAGAGTGCCTCGCTGGCCTTGTTCAAGAGAAATCTTGACCAATGGATGGGAGATCGCAGATATACCCCAGGGATTACCTCAGTGTCACTGCTCAACAGAGGCACAGCAAAATAATGGGTATAGTTCCCCATACTAAAGGGGTGGCGTAAGCCACAAAACTATGGGCTAGGCTTGTAAATGCCCTCGGGCAGATAGCCTAGTATGAACCTATGAACCTAAATGGACTTTCACCGAATAGTATGAAAGTTTAGGAAATCACACACATAGGCCAGCACTAGAGGTACAGCTGCTTGTAAGGGGTCTAGTTGCCTTACAAGACACCAGCTAGAGAACCTTTTCCATTAGATAAATAGGATCTCCTAGTAGTAGGTTTCCGAGCCTCCTGCACAGATAGCACGTCCTCTGAGTAAAGGTGTCTGAAAGGGATTAGAAGTTTATCACTCACGGGGTAAGCCTGAGGGATTGCAGATGACAGTGGACAAGGGATTCCTTCCGTTGTTTGAGAAGGTCCACCTTGTGAAGCAACTTGTGGTGACTGCCCCTGGCAAGAGATAGAAGAAGGGGGAACAAATGCTGCCTTGGCCAATAGGGGGTTCATCAGCAAGATTTTTGACTTGTTCCCCAGAATTTTCAGCCGGACCTTCTGAATGAAAGGGAAGTGGGGAAAGCATACAGGAACAGCCCCTTCCACGAGACTGAGAAGGCATCCACTTTCTACATTAGTGGTGAGGGGAGCCTGGAGCAGGACAGGCATACTTGACTGTTCTGCAGGGAGGCAAACAGATTTATCCGTGGAGTGCCCCATTGGTGGACAATGTCTAAGAAAACATCTCTGTGCAACATCCATTTGTGATTTTGAGACAACGATCTGCTGAGGGCATCTGCCTGATGGTTGTATTGAGTGGCCATCTCCCATGCTTGTATGGCCATCCTGCAAAGTAAATAGGATCCAGTCATCCCCTGCTTGTTGATTTACCACATCACTGTGGTGTTGTCTGGATGTAGGAGTGGGATAAAAGTCTTTAGATCTAGGAAAAGAGCTGACATTTCCCTCACATTAATGTTTTTTATCTGGAGGGAGGGCTCCCACTGAGCTTGTACCTTGAGACCATTCATAGTGCCCCCCCTCCCAGATCTGTGGCATCTGTGTAAATGAATTTGGTGTGCTGTAGGGGGAGACCTGGATTCTGCATTATTTGCTGTATCCACCACCCTAATTCTTTTTTCAGGTAGGGCGGGAAGGGCACCTGGAAATCCAGAGGGTGACGGTGAGGGGACCAGACATTTTTCAAGTACCACTGGAACTTCCTCGTGTGTAACCTGGCAAGGGGCAGCATGGGAAGGGTAGCTGCCATCAAGCCTAGAAGACGGAGAAATTCCCTGGCTGAGATGTGGGTGACTTTGTGCAGGTTTTGGAAAAGGCTGGTTAGAGAAGTGACCTTTTCTTGTGCGAGGAAGGCCTTCAACAAATCTGTCATTCTGCAACCCAAGAAGATCTGGTTTGGGGATGGAGTGAGGGAGGACTTTTGTAGGTTCAGTGTAAACCCCAGACTTCTTAGGAAATAAACATTGAACTGCAGGTGTGCCTGAAGAGTACTTGCCTCTTCTGTCTGATAAGGAGGTTGTCCAGGTATGGCAAGATTTGTATGCCTTTTGTTCTGCAGAAGGCTACTGCTGGGGCTAGACACTTTGTGAAAACCCTTGGTGCTGTAGACAAGTCAAATATTGCCAAGTCAAGATGTGCCATGCTGATAAGACTCCTACCCAAGAAGACTGACAACTGTAATTAAATTAAAAGGCGCTTCAAAGTATTAGTTTAAGGGTGTGCACACTTACGCAACCAGGCTTATTGTACGTTTTTTTATTTTAAAAAACTTTTTATAGCCACTGTATATACTGTCTGTAACAGGACTAATTATTTTATTTCTTGAATGACCCTCATTTGTGTGTGTCTCAGGGCTTGTTTTACAGTATATTAAGAAATTATACAGTTGCAACCAAAACAGTTCTTTTTGTAGCCCAAGATGAAATGATAGCTGCTCCCCCTACACTTTGGTAAATGTGCTGATACTTTACAAGAATGAAAAAGAAATAATATTTTCTGACTTTTCGCCACAGACATCTTAGATACTGCATTCAAGTAATCTTAAAATGTAAAACAGAATAACAAATATTTAAAGTTTAAAGCTTAGCATTTCAATACTGTGATGCTGCTTATGTAAATTTGTCAAACTGCCTTTGAACCACTGACTGATCTAATTGCTCTGTTTTGCTATGAAAAGCATGGCTACATTGGAAACAGCTGCGAGTTAGTGTAAGTTCTCTTCCTCTCTGCAATAAAGACAATGGAAAACAGTTTCACACATCTCTGTCTTGCTTACAGCAACCTGAGCTCCTGACTAAAACTTCTCTGTGTTTGTGGTATGTCAAGCAGGTGTAAACAAATTCCTCTGCAACTTATGTGAGAAGTTAAGCTTTAAAAAAAAAGGGTCTTTCCTTTCCTTTGATACCAAAGTGAGGAAATGAAAGTTTTATAAGTACAGGAAGGTTTTCATGTACCTACACAGTACTGGAATCCTACTGTAGGGAGAAAAACAATCTAAGAGTTGAGTTAAACTGTAGGAGAAGGTAGAGATTTCCTTTGAGGTACAGCTTAACTGATACATGTTTACTATGTGCTCCCTGTTTAATACATCTACTTTAACCTCCATGTGTGAGAATATTTCTGTTTGCATATTTAGTTGTAATGTTTTATCTTCTTTGTAATGCACAGAGTGCTGTGATTATGCTCCAAATTTGGAAAATGTTAAGGACGTCCCTAGAATGAGACTCATTCTTACCAGCACTTAGGGGTGCCTAACAAAAGCTTAAGGACAACTAAGCACTGTTAAGTTTGGGTTTCATGCTAAGGATTAACAGCGAACAATACTGGCTTGCAAATAACAGTGTCAAATGATAAAGCAGCTTTTAAAAACTGTTACATACTTTGCTCTGCTAGACTTACAAACAAAAAAGTGTGCCAGAATGACAAGCTTTTAAAGCTGTTAGTTTACATATGGTCACTTTGAGTCTACTGTCTGTGTGACAGCGCTTAAAGCTTTACCAGCTTTCAAAGGCTTTGAAAGGTGGTAAACACTGCACAGTTTTTCAGTAACTGGTAGGATATGGAGCAGACAAGGCTCCATGTTGTACAGTGAATTAGGATTGGTCTCTGGCCATAATTTTGTCTTCTCAAAACAGATGCCAAGATTCACCTCTCCAGCTTCACTCTCATAGTGCATTTATTGGTATCCATTTCTTGAGCACATAATAAGCTGGTTAAGATCAGATACCCCATAATCCTCTATATTCAAAGTAAAGAATTATTAGTGAATTTTATACATTTGTGGCTAGTGATGTACTCATCAGCTTAGGGATATGAATATTGAACTGGTGCACAACTGTGCTACTGCTATTTAGTAAAATATTCAAAGTTTGTCATATTTTTGGAGTTATTTTTGGCTCCCTCCCAGCTAACCACCAGTTTTTAACAGAGCTTTCCTAAAACAACAGGTCTACCAATCCCTCCCATCTCCCCCAAATGTTTGCATATTGCATATCAGTGCTGATAAGAATATTTAGGCATCCTGGGACAGAGTCATACTGCTGCCAAGGGACTGTTTTTACATATTTTCTTTTCAGCCCCAGTCATACCCAGGTACCCCCCTTCTGCAAGGAGATGACATCAGCCAGACACTGCCTACCCTAAAGTAGCTCCATGCTGTTGTTTCCCCAGCTGCCATCAGGGCACTCAAACCACAAGCGTGTTTTTATTTATTTATTGGATTTGTTGACTGGGAAAGTCCACTGGGCCTAGAAGAGCCCATTTTTAGTAGAGGTCCAGGGAGAAAAGCTCCACAAAATTAAAATTAACATTCAAAATATATACAAAAGATTTAAATACAATGTTGATACGTATAAATTAGGATACAAGGTTGCAAAACATTGATATCATTTCATTAATTACAAACAAAGGTCTTTATGAGAGAGAGACAGAGAGAAAGAAAAAAAGAATGAAAGAAAGAGATGGGTTAGTACACAGGATGATGTCATATGAGAAAGTAAATAGTAGAAGAAGCAAATGTCCGAAAGTCAGCTGTGAACAGGAAAGAAGGATGCAGAATATCTGAGTTAAAAACATGACAATAGGTATATTAATGTGTTCCAAGGATTTGTGCCTCTTCTCTTCAGTGATGGGCATGCAACTCCTACCTGCTTCTGCCACCAAGCACTTGAGTCACATTTCAGACTCTGGTCACCTGGGTCAGACAGGCCTCTGTCCGTCTGCATCACTGATGCAAGCAAAAGTTGGCCTATTTTAAGTATAAATAGTCATTCGTGTTCTTGGTTTGCCAAAGTAAATTGGCTAGTGGCAGTGTACTGTAAAGTGTGGAAGAGGGTGCTGGCATTCAAATGCATCCTCTATGCCTCCTTCCTGGAAAATATAATGCATGCATGCTTTTGTGTGCAAAATAATTCTGGATAAGTTTCAATTACTGTTAGTAAGACTGTATTAGAAAACAATGGGCTCAGTCTAAGGTTGGTGAAATCATGCAGAGATGCAGATTATTAGTCCAATCTGCACTGTACATTGTAAAGCTTCTAGTATCCTAAGAGCAAAAAGTATGATGTATGTACACTGAGTTGATGACTGCATATTTTGAGGCAGAAAAGGTAGCAAAGTTTCTGTTAGAAATATTCACTGAGAAATACTGACAGAGGGTCTAACTTCATGTCAGACCTGCTGACCTTTTAGCAGGAATACTACAGGTAAAGCAGATAAAAAACACTTCCATCACCATCAACAAATGGCATGGTGAACAGGTATAACTCTACTCTTAAGACCATGTTTAGAGCATTTGAAGACAAATTTAAATGGTAGACCAGCAATTAACTACCCCATCTCTTTCTGGAGATGATAAATACCTATCCTATCTCTTTTTTGGATGCAAGGTTGTGTCCTAAGAATCCAGAGCATTTTTGCAATTCATGCTACAGTAAGGCCACAAGTTGAGGAGGCCTCTCTCTTCAATTCATGATGAGTGGAAGGGTGAATATGATTTCCAAAAGGAGGCTGTTGTACAATACATACTAAATTTCAGGATCTTAGTCCTGTAGCAGTCCCATGAACTCCTAGCACAAGCACAATAACAACAAAACGTTTGGTAGAACACGACAGCAGCAGCCTACGAGTATACAGGTGGACATAAAAAGCAATACTGCTTAAACCATTCACCAGAATAAGTTGTGGGCAGCATGTGGGGAAACTTTCATTGCTATACAAGAATAAGAGACTCTATCTGGTGGTGCTGACAGACAGAAGACAAAAACAAATTCTACTATGTCAACATGATAACAAGCTACTACTTAGTATATGTAATGGGTTGCAAGAGGAATCTGAATGGGGCTGGTTGTATATCTGCTCAGTGAGAGATGCTAACAACTCAGTGGATACAGCAGTATTGCCATAGCAGCTATCCATCCCGTATGCAGGTTCAAGAAATAAAAGTAGTACTACAAGAACATGTTCAACATACTAGGGAGGTGTTGAGTAAACTGGATCAGGATTAAATGATGAGGCAAAGAAATGTTGGTAAAAATATCAAAAGTGCAGTACCGTTACTAAAAATATAAAGACTATTTTAAAACAAGAAACTGGGTGAAGGCAACTTAAAATGCATATTTTAACCAAAGTTTCATCTTTTGATGGTTCATCAAGTAAATCCCAGTCAACACTGTGTAGGTAGAAGCCTGCAAGCAACAAATGAGACTACAGACCAGGGACTTATGCTTGGTCGAGCCAAGCCGGTGATGGTCTCTCAATGCAACATGTGTTGGATGCATGTGCATATTGGAGAAGAGCATAGACTGGCTTTCTGTGGATCTACAGGTGCCCATACCAGCCACAAGGGGTCAGAGTGAGGGCCACAAGAAAAAAAAAAGCCTTCATGCGTCCAGAATAACAGCTCAGCAACTGGCTTTTGCCTCTCAGAGAATGAATGGGCCAGAAATGACTATTGTCCAGAGAAGAAAAATTGGCCACTAGAATCCAAGGGGATGATGGTCAGCCAGCAGCAGAAATACAAAAAAAATCCTTATTTAGCCAGTAGCGTGATCCTTTTCTAGAAGTATGTAATTGTGGAACAAAGAAATCATATTCTGAAATGCATGCTGAAGCTCCAGGAAATCTTGTCTAGGAATTTTTTAGAGACGGACTGCTGAGTCACTTTCTGCTCTACCTGCTAGGGAACCAGTTACTGTATTCTTCTGCTGCAACATGCACAGATGAACATAGCTCAACAATATTATATTAACTGTAAGGACTCTGTAAAATTTACACTGATCCCCAAAGACTTGAAACCTAGAAACAGTCAGAGCACTTTTTACCTTCAGTTAAAAGTAAAGGTCTCTAGCTAAAAGCACCCATCTGCTTAAAACCTTTATTTTAACTTCCTTAGGAAAGAATACTACACATTATTGCACATTACTTTTCATGTGTAATATGCATCTTCTTTATTCCACATACAGAATATTATTTTAAATTTCATACACTGGTATCTGATGACTTATTAAATAGCTTAAGGGTAAGCATGACGAACAGGTGAAGTAATTGTGGGCATCCACCCTTCAAAGCGTTGCTGCAAGTTACTTCTACCATTAAAGTATTCATGGATCACAGTATTTAAGACAAATGTAACTTGTGTTCTTGGTTTGCCAAAGTATTTTGGCTAGTGGCAGCATACTGTAAACTAGAAAAGATGGTGTCAGATCTGGAAAGTTATCTACCCCATCCCCTAGAAAATACTGTTTGTGTGTGTGTGTGTGTGTGTGTGTGTGTGTGTGTGTGTGTGTGTGTGTGTGTGTGTGCGCGCGCAAAAACATTTGGGACAAGTTTCAATTACTGTTGGTAAAACTACTAGAAAGCACTGGGCTATGTTTCAGGTGGGCAAAATCCTGGAGAAGTCAGTGATTTTAACTTAAATATGCATCTGGATAGTGTAAAGCTTATTTGGGTGTAGAAAATATTGGCTATCACCCATGGTGTGCATTTTCTATATGCCCTTAAGGCCAATCATCCTCCAATATTCAGTGACTCAAAGCAGTGTGGATTCAGAGAACACACTCCTGCTAATATCATACATCTGGCATAAAACCAGAGGTATGAATTTAAAACCCACAGACACTTACATATGGAGGCAGTGGTGGTATTTGAAACCCATACTATTGCCTGTTCATCACACATATTATCTTTATCAGAACAGCAGAGACCGGACAGAAGCAGGTCACAAGAAGGCAAATACTACAAGAAATAAGCACTTAGGACAACATGAATATTGTATCATCTGTAATGGATCTGACCTCGGATCTGAGTCGGCAACATCAGCGACAGCTCCTGAACTCAAGCTCCTCCCTTCCCCTAACTTCCTGTTACCCATAATCCTCAGATTTAGTTTGCTAGATAAGTAACCCAGCAGGGACACTGTACTCACCTAATAACAGCAGAACCAAACATGCCATTACTCCAAGAATTCCCTGGTCACCAGAAGAAGGGGGATGGAAGGTGGGAACATGATGAATAATGACAGTGGATGGCACAGATTCCAAGTTATGATAAAAGTCCATCTTCCAAGATAAAAATTGAATGTCACACTTTGCAGCAGGTTCAAAAGGAGGCAGTGTCAGGGACTGCATCAGCAAGGTAAGATCCCAAGGAGGACACGGATCTTTGAAGGGAGGCCTAAGCAAGAATACCCCTTTGAGAAAGGCCTTGCAGATCCAAGAAGAAAACATGGGGCTATCGCTTAAGTGGAAGTTGGAGATAGCTGCTAACTGCAGCTTAATCGTCGAGAAGCTTGCCCCTTGTTGGAACAGACAAGAAAGGAAAGACAAGATCTCTGGAACCGGAGCAGAAAAGGGATCTATGTCCTTCTGATGAGCCCAAAGAGAAAACCTCTTCCATTTGCTGGAATAAACCTTTTTAGTGGAAGGTTTCTGAGATGCCAAAACAATATTCCTCACCGTGGAAGGCAATTTGGTCTGGCTGACGATCACTGGAACTGGAGGTACCAAGCTGTCAACCTCAGGGACATCAAGTTCAGGAGGGGAAGTCCCCATGGGTGGGAAATGAGATCCTTCACTGGATCTAATATCCAAGGGGGGTGTTTCAGATGAGACCAGAGGAGGAAGAACCACGTTTGACGTGGCCAAAAGGGGGCAATGAGGAGGAGGTGAGCCTTTAGGCAATGGGATTTCTGTACAACTTTGGGAATGAGGGGCATTGGGGGATAGGCGTAAAGGAGTCCCAGCAGCCAATCGTGAACCACAGCATCCCTGGATGACTCCCCCAGTGGGGGATCAAGGCAAAGTATTTGCTGCATTTGTGATTGACTGGAGATGCAAACAGGTCGCAGCACAGAAATCCCCATAGGTCAAAGATCCAACTTGCCATTGACTGTTTCAGAAACCACTTGTGGGGACTCAGGATAGACCTGTTCAGTTTGTCCACTAGCACGTTGGAATCACTCGGGATATGCACTGCAAGAAGAAAATGGCTGGAGACCATCACCCACTCCCACACTCTCATGGCCTCTCTGCATAGTGGGTAAGATTCTGTCCCTCCTTGCTTGTAGATGTACAAGACTACTGCCCTGTTGTCTGTTTGAATTGCTACAGTCCTGAGAGGGAGAAGGTCCTGAAAGGTCTGCAATGTTAGTAAGACCACTCTCATCTTGAGGACACTGATGTGCAACTTGGTCCTTCCCTAGAAATGCCCCACCACCACCCCAACAGGGAGGTGTCCGTGGTCACCATAGCTTGGGGTTGCAGAAGACAAAAAGATCTCCCTAACAGGAGATCCTCGGTCCAGATCCACCAGCTCAAGTGTCGCCTGCAGACCCGAGAAATTCAAATTGGTGTGGACATAGGGTGAAGATGAGCCAACCAGTGTACTGCTAGGGTCCAGTAAAGCACTCGCAATGTGATACCTGGTGAGGGGATCCAACTGAATAGCCACTGCCATCGACCCAAAAGCCTGAAGAATTAAGATGGGTGGGGACACTGTCCCGATCCAGTAGGAGAACTTTCTCCCAGATCATGTTCACCCTGCATGGGGAAAGAGGTGCAATCTCAGGGACACCGTGTCCAGAAGAACTCCTATGAATTCCAGCCTCTGAAGGAAGGTGAGACTGTGAAAAGATGACTGTAATGCCCAGACTGTGAAAAAGCTTTAGAGCGAAGTTTGTAACTAATGAATGAAGATGCTTTGTGGGAGCTGTGAGAAGCCAATCATCCAGGTACGGGAAGATCTAAAATCCCTGCAGCCGGAGATGGGCTGCTATCACTGCCATACATTTGGTGAACACGCGGGGGGCTGAGGTGAGACCAAAAGGCAAGGCCCTGAACTGAAAACGATTGGCTCCCAGCCGGAAGTGCAGACATCTCCTGGAGCGCCTGTCTATTTTAATGTGATTGTATGCATCCTTTAGATCCATAGAGCACATCCAGTCATCCTTAAGCAGAAGTGGAAGAATGGACTGAACAGTGACCACCCGGAACTTTGACTTCTTGACCTCTAAATTCAGACTGCTGAAGTCCAGAAAGGGACGCAGGTCCCCTGTTCTTTTGGGCACTAAAAAGAAGCGAGAGTAAGTACTGGATCCTTGTTGTCCTGTTGGGACCTTCTGGATGACCATTTTTTGAAGGAGGTCTTGCATCTCTTTGAAAGCCAATTCCCTCTGTCAGGGTGGGACGTCCAGGAGCAACTTTTGGATGAGAGGGGGAAGACTGAAGGGTATAACATATCCCCTTTACACAATGTTTAACACCCATTGGTCTGAGGTAATAGCCACCCAGGCTGAGTGGTGCAAGGAGATATGACCCCCAACTGCCTCCAATGCAGGGCAATTGGGCAGTGCTTCAGGAACGCTGTGGAGGATTCTTCAAGAAAAGGTTCCTAGAAGCCCTGATTCTGTGGACCCCCTCTGCCTCTAGGGTGGCGTCTGCTATCAAATCCTCTTCCCCAGCCAGAAGAAGAGGAATCTTGCAGAGCATCCTGGAAGGAAGACTGTGTCCTGCAAAACCATAGTTTTTTATTACTCCTCCGAGTCTTAGAAAAGGGCCATTGGGGAGTAGAAAACTTGATACCGATCACTGACAAGGTCTTTCCCTCCTGCTTACTGCGAGTCAATGTGACCTTGACCGAGGGACCACAGAGAGTAGATCCATCAAATGAGACATTAGTAAAGGACGCCTTAAAATTTTCCACAAACTCGCAAAGGTGAAGCCAGGCATGCTTAACAGCAATACCTATATCCGCCGCTCATAAGGTGGCCTCGATAGCATTCGAGATCAACATCATCGAGGCATTAGCTAGGGAAGTGAGAATGGACAGCTTCAGAGAAACCACCTTAAGGCTCTCTGGAGGCATCAACTCTGAAAGGGAAAAAGAAAGCTCTGAGACCAAATCCCTTTGCAGCCGTGTAAAGTGTGCCATGTAACTTGTAGTCTTCAGTCCGAATGTAGCTGAGGCATACACACACTTCCCAGACTGATCAATCACCCTAGACTCCCTGTTAGGGGGTTGGACCATAGAGCTCTGTTCAGCAAGCTCTTTCTTGGTGGCTGTGGCAACCATAATAGCCTTTACTGTGACAACTTTGCTCCAAAATGGTTTGTCCTCATGGGGGACTACTTATCCGACCACTTTGGGATTGGTTCAACTATGCCTGGCTCCTTCCATGCCCTGGTGGGAATGAGTTGAACTGACTCATCCACAGGGGAGACACCCAGGAAGTAGATGGGCCCACCCCGAATGCCTTCAGGAACATGGATTCCTCTGAGGATGGGGTGTAGGAAGACACTCCACTCTTTCAGGATCTCAAGAATGTTGCCGAAGGACACCTCCTCAGACAGTAGTCTGAAGAACCCATCCGCTTCCTCAAAATCCGTGTCTTCTATTACAGATTCTTGAGGGGAGTCTAGGTGCCTCCTCTTGCATAGGTGCCTCCTCTTGCACGTCCTCTTCCGAGGAGACTCCTCCACCATGGGAGGGCTCGGAGGAGCAGGGGACCCTTATGGGGGTTATGCCCTTCTGAAGGCAATACTGTGGGGGCTGACCCTGAACCAGTGATGCAGGCTCGCCACCCAAAATGGAACCTGGCCGGGTAGGATCCAGAGTCAAGGAAGAGGCTGCCAACCAACCGGAGACGGTCCTCTACCGCCCGCAAGGAAGAGAGACTGGACAAAGCTCCACCTTCCTCCCCACTGGCAGAGACTGTCTGGGGTGGGAGGGGAGACCCCGGCACAGTGCCGATGTCTCTAGATGATATCAGACCCAAGTTATCCAGGGCAGTCGCCCCCAAGGGAAGGGAATGGTCTGAAAACTCCGGACGGGAACCCCCTCAATGGCCCCTGGGGATATCTCAGGCCCGAAGCAAAGCCAACCCAGAAGGCAAATGGGCTGAGCTAGCCAGGGACCCAGACGGCATGGGACTGAGGGCACAACCCAATGCCAACAGCATCTCCCTGGATAAGCTCTGACCCCGGGGTGCCAAACTCCCATTAGTTGGGCGGGAGAAGAGGAGATCCGAGGTGGGTGAAACGCCCCTTGGCAAGTGGCTAGGGGATGGAAGCAGACCCAGTTCCATTTGGGCTTTGAGAAAGCTCCTCATCGTCTGGTCAGTATTGGATAGGAGCAAACTGCTAGTGGACCGAGAAGACTGAAGAATGGCCAAAGTGTCTGCAGTCCCTAGATAAGGACCTGCTAGACCTCCTCAGACCCAACAGCTTGGTGGTGGTTGGTGAGTCAATAATGACAATATGCTCCAAGTGACCAAGATTTTCTGCCACAGTATCCAATGAGGTTGTCAGAGCTGAGGGGGATCTCAAACCGATCAGATCCGAGAACCTCCAAACTTCAGAGGAGTTGGATCCGGCTGGAGAAGCTGAGGCCCAAGGCTGGACTCGGATCCAGAGCACATGGATTGGAGAGATTGGGCCATTTGGCAGGGGAGTCCCGCCAGGAAGAGGGCTTCCTCTTGGGATCCAAGGTGGCCTTAGAGGGGGAGCCCGAGACCAGGGGACCTTTGGTCAGACCTTTTAACAGCAGCTTGTTCCTACAGTCTAGGAGAGCCCTGAGACTGAATCCTCAACAGATGTCACATTCAGTCTCCAAATGGGGCTCTCCTAGAGAGTAGATGCACTCCTCATGCGTATCGGCACAAGCTAGTTTCCAACTGCATAAGGAGCAGCTTCTAAAACCAGATGTTTTTTCAGCCATCACAAAAACACAAAACAAAAAATCCCACTCCCACACAAAAACACTCTCACACAAAAGGGAAGAAGAAGAGGACGAAGAAGTGGAAAGGGGCGGGAAAAACCCTAACGCCAGCGAAAAGACTAAGGGGGGAGGGAATCTACTACTAACCCTAACAAAACTAGTACTACCACCAAAGCTTTTAAACAGAGGGAAAAAGGAGACAGAAAAGTACAGAAAAAACCCTGAAAAATGCACTGATCTATCTGAAATCGAGCTCGAGCAGCAGGAACACGTCTGTTCATGATTGTGGCAAACAAGATCTAAGGATTTTGGGTAATAAGTAGTAAGGGGAGGGGAGGAGCTCGAGCTCAGGAGCTGTCGCCCACATTGCCGGCTCGGATCCAAGACCCATCCATGATCAATAATGACACGGACAGCATCAGATCAAGAAGATCTGAAATGGAATTTGGTAAGCTGTAGGTCTATACTGGGAGCAGTATCCATTTCCTACACAACACAACAGATTCAAAGGTAATTAATGACACCCTGTCATACAGCTCCCCCAAAAAAGAAAACATTTCAAACTTTCTGCCAAACAAGACAGCTTAGCACATTTACATGAATGAAGTAGAAACTCCTTTATTAACTTTTCATATTACATATACTTCCTGTTGGACACAGGAGAAACACTTTCTCTCTGTACAGCATGCAACATCAGAACATGACTTGCACAGCTGTCTTCATTTTCATCCAGTCCTGACTGAAGTGCCAACAACAGCAGCAGCAAACGCTTTTTACACTGATCTGAAGTGAGCTGACAATAATGGCACAAAACAGAGAACCTCATTACTGCTGGAAACCACTTCCAGAGTGCACCAGTAAGGAAGAAATTATAGCCATTTTTAGACTTTTGTTTTATTGTCAGTCCCCAACTGATGGAGGTCTTCTAATGTCACTTGAACTACCTAAAAAAACAAGAAAATGTGTTACTTCAAAAACAACTACACTAGACAGTGACATACACAATTCAAATTATAGCTGATTGCACAGTTAGGGCAGACATGATTATGTTAATTGTTCAACCAACAAAAGGGTCAGTTTTATACTAATGGAAACCAACTAAAATGGTTCAGTTTTATACTGATGTACACAACATATTCATAACATTTTAAAGCCACCAAAATTAAATCAGTGAGAGAGGTGAACCAGTGGAGAAGGGTTCAGGCTGGATTTCATCCACACACATTTATCGGGCAACAGCAGGCTATTCACTCACTCCAGTGTGTGCAGTTAGTACCTGCCAGCTTCCCTTCTCCTCTACGGTTTTCTTTCACAGTGACATGATCAAGTGATCTGACAGTAATGGAAACAAATGGAGAATCTTATTACTGCTGATTTAAATCTGCTCTCCTCATGAAGAACACCACTGTACCTTCCATATTACCCACCCTGTACCCATCAATTTTCCATTAAGCAATAGTCAAGTTCAGGTTAAAATTAATCCCAGTTTCATAGTTGCTGACCCCCCCTCCCCCTTTACCCTTCTGGTTATTTTTCTTCATATTGCTCCTTCATAATCCCCTTTTACTATATTACATTCATAGCTCATACCCACTCTTTCTGTCCTTCAGTGACAGCCATAGTCTCTGAATCCTTTTTTTCTTTACTTTATACCATCCTTGCACCCAACCACACAAGCTGCCTTTCTGTGTACTCTCCAGTACAGCAGTGTCAGCTCTCCATACACAGACTCCACAGTTGCATTCAGTACTCTAGCTGTAGTCTGTTCAATGACTGACGAAACAGGAACATGAGCAGCTTATTCCTCAAGTCTGCTATCCTGAGGATGCACCATAATATCCCACTGGGCTTTCACTACTGACACTCATGCCACACTTAGGTTCACAGCTAAGTACTAGGCTAGCCAATTCCCATTTTACAGAGGGTGGTTCTAGGGTAAATGTTGTACAGCTCTGGAATATGGACAGGAATGAGCTTTGTTGTATGTGGATGGTGAGGTTTTTCCAACAGAAGTGGCATCTTTAGCAGTTCACCTTGACTATTATGACCATTCCAGATTCATTTATTTGGGCTGTACTCCACTAGGTGTATATTCTGTCCCCAAACTTGTCATATCCTAGGTGTAGAATTCTCCACTTTTGTACAGTAAATCTTAGATGTCAAGTGCCTGGCCAGACTTCCAACTTCCTTCAACCCTCATAAGGCTGATCTATCCTTTTCTGACTGTAGTCCCAATTTTGGTTCCATATGTGATGAGATTAATTGTGCTTGACGCCCACTGTTATGTCTAAGACAACCACTCTGAAGAGCAGACTCAGGACTGCACTATGCAGAATATCACCAGATAGCTTTCTGTCAGTGATACTGTCCCCTTACTACAACCTTCTGCAGCCTTCCCTCAAGCCACTCTTTTGCTGTTCTCACCATTTTTATGGTAGCCTCAGTGTCTTTAGCTTGGACAGTAGCCTTCTGTGTGGCATTAAGCTAAAAGCTTTGCTGAAGACATGGAGTATATTGACCATGCTGTTCTCATATAGCTCTTCCATAATTCATTAAAGGCTTGTTCTTCTGGCTGTTGACCCATGCTAACCTGTACTTCTCTGTCTATCATCCGGAAACGCTGTCTGCCCTTCCCTCACTATTTTCTCCATCACTTTCATTCTACCGAATCAGGATACGTGTACTTCTCTGGGCCATTCTTGCTACTCTACTTGAGAAGTGTCATTACCATAATCCTCTTCCACTTACGGAACCTTTCTGCTAGCTGATGACTTTTTGAACACCCTTGCTACTGGGATCAGCACCACAGTGGCTAGAATCATGATAATTTTAGAAGCATTACATCTGTTCCTTGTGCCTTGCCCTTTGGTAACCTAGCCAGGATACTATTCTACCCTACACATGCCACAGACCCATCTACCCAATTCTCACCTTCCTCTCCTGTTAACTTCTCTCAGAATGGCGCTCTTCTGTTTGGTTCTTCCACGAAAGTGAAAGTAATTAAGTAATTTCAGACCTCAGGCTGCTTTTCAAACCATTATCCACATAACAGGGCCACTACCAAATGGCAGAAAATGTTCTAAAAAAATGCAGACACGTTTTGCAAAAAAAAAAAAAAAATGTGGGAAAACTACAGGATTTAGTACCTAACTCCACTACCCTCTAATAGTTTGTCATGCTGTAGCATGTATTAATCACATAATCTGACAGGTGTGCAAGTGCTTTCATTTTGAGTCTTCCTCAAATGCATCACAGACGACGTTTCACACCTTTTCAAGGCCTCTAAGCATCACACAGACTGTGCAATGTACAGATACAAGGCATTCATTTGCAAACACTTTCTCTAACATTATAGTAGAAACAAAATTTTCTGTGACACTTTTGCTGGAAAATTAATTTACAGGTTAGTAAATAAACTGTTACCACCTTCCCCATAATAAATTAGCAGTAAAATTTAATATCAAACCTGCAAATACTCAGAGCATTAACTGCCAGAAACCGTGACAAAAGTCACTGCCTTCCTGAAAATGGTCACTGGTAAAGGGGTTGATGTGAGTTTCTTTACATTTTACTAGCACACATATCAGTGACTTAAAGTGGCAACATATTCAACACTTAAATTTACACCTCTCATATATTTAAATTAACATTTAGGATGAAACATTAATACTAGGGAAACACAAACATACAGAGCAAAACATTTGTCATTGCTTTATCCGTGCAAACATTTCACATTTTCTGACACCTACTGTTC
Source organism: Protopterus annectens (assembly GCF_019279795.1). Taxonomy (NCBI): domain Eukaryota; kingdom Metazoa; phylum Chordata; order Ceratodontiformes; family Protopteridae; genus Protopterus; species Protopterus annectens. Next base: position 1,712,853,009 of record NC_056729.1, on the reverse strand, counting down.
AATTTTCTTGGTCACTGAAAAGTTCCCTGCCTGCCTATTTTAACTCAGAATTCATCTGATCAAGTTTTAACATGCAGCCTGAGTGATGAAGCACACACACTTAAAAATGACTTCACCCTGGCTTTCCTTGCCATATAGTAAAAGATTTTTGCTCAACCTTTGCTATCTTTTGTTAGATTACTTTTATGCACACAGCTGTGGCATTTTATAGCCAAAACACAGTGTCATAAATTACTAACAAATTATAGATTTTGTTTGGAGAACAAGATTAAAAATTGTGAAAATTGCAGAATAAATGTGGTTACAACTTTCCAGTAGCCCTATAACCCAGTTTACATCACAGCAAATAAGCTCCTCTTCCAGAAAAACTGTTCAAGGCAAGATGTGCACTGGAAAGAACACCAGTGCAGTGCAGGGCACCACACACACATACACACACTCACGCAATTATACAGCAATCAACTCTAGCAGCAAGTCTTCTGGAGGGGTTCAGAGGATGTCAGGATACCCTAAAGAGACTGACTCATACAGGCATGGTGAGAACATGAAACTCTACAAACGCAATTGAGGTCATGATATTTTAAGATAATCATAAGATGCAAAGCTTCAAATGGAGGACTCCCAACGTGTCAGGTTCAGGGTAACAAAAGAAAAGATAGGGTAGGATAATTCAAGAAATTTTGTAAGACTAAAATTTCCATTCCATACATAAGGTTACAAGCAGCAAACATAAGAGCAGTAGACCGAAATCTCAAGCAGTACAATAAGATCAGGTGAACAACTTGTAGATAACACTGATTATACATGAAGTAATGTTCCTACATAGTGGATTATGACCGGTTCCCCAATCATAACCCACTTATGCACGGGAGACATGGATGCTAAGAAATTCACTTCAAGAGCAAAGCTCAAGAGGTGAATCTTGGCATCCATGTTGAGAACATACAACTGAAAGTTATGATCAGCAAAACAATCATAATTCTTTGTAGAGCATGGAGCTTTATCTGCTCCATGTACTACTAGTTACAGAGAAAAAAATCACTAAGTGTTTTCCTGGCTTTAAAAGCCATAAAACTCTTAGCGAACATTGTCAGAGAGGTAGCGTCTATATTATCTTATCGCAAGCTGAGTTCGTCGAAAACCTAATGATCGGCACCAAAATGTAGATCTATAAAAAGAGCAAAAGCTTCTAATATCGAAACTGAACATGTCGAAATGTTATGGTTGGCCACTTCGCAATCCGTGCTGTAGTGAATGTAAATGATAGATATTCGTGTGACACACTGTGTAAATGTAAAAAACTAAATTGAACACCTGTGTAATAAATGGTTATTCCTTACCATTAAGGTTCTTTCTAAATTATACAGATAACCATCTATATGTAACATCTTCCAATTCCTTTGTGACATAATAGTGTCATAAATGTTACCTAGGATTCCAGTACAGGACTGCGAAGTGTTAGCCATGGTTGTAATGCCTATGCGGTGTAACGCACACAGTGACTCATACTAGTTCGCTACTTATAGAGGTTATATGTGTTACTTCAGGGTAAAACTTTCTTTGGAAATATAGTAAACAAGCAGTATATATGTATAACCTATAGGTCTTCCTGCATACTTTTCGGGGAAGAACAATCAACTGTTAATTGACTATATTAAGTTAGTTTTTAGGAGCAACTGATGGGGCATGGCTTCTACGTACTATAGCATGTAATCCCCGAGTTCAGTGTGGGCCGACTATAACATTTCGACATGCCTTTTTGCGATATATTCAGCTTTCGCTCTTTTCATAGATCGACATTTTGGTGCCGATCATTAGGTTTTCGATGAACTCAAGTTTGCGATAAGATAATATAGATGCGAGAGGTAGTGTGAAGTAGTCCATTACCTTTACACTCAACTTTCATACCTCTCAACTGTCTAGATATTTGCAGGATTTCCAGATTATTGCTTCATATTTTTGCTCTGTTCCTCATAAACTCTGTGGATTTTGGACAAACCACTGAAGATTTAAGTCATTAAATAATGACATCCATTTGATTTTCAGATTTCATACCCTTCAGGAAGTGGATGCTAAACCACTCTGTTATCAACTGAACTTGTTTGAGGATTTGGGGTCACATTACCGGTACTGACAGCAGGCGGAAACAAATCTTTTATTTCTTCCACTGTCATTTGCTAGTCAGTACAGGCAGATTTTACTGCCTGGCACTAGACCCAACCTTAACATAAGCAGGTGGTGCTTAAAATTTGTTAAGGTCAGTCGCGCACCACTCTGGAGCTTAAATTGTTTGTCTTTTTCTGCTTGTACCGGTACAACAGCATTTCACCATACACCATAACAACATCTACGGTGTAGAATTTAACAGCTGGCTAGCTACAAGTAAATAAATCAAGCCACTGTACAAAACTAAACATAAAATATTCAAAGTTATTTTGAATAATATGAATAAACATAAGTAGAAACTGTCTTCTATTAAGGAATGAAGTTCAAAAACATAACAGCAAACAGTGTTATCTAAAATGTTGCTTAAAATCACAATTGTATTTACTGTTCACAATGACTGGACCCAAGTACAGGCAACAGTGTACTCAATGAATTGTGACCCCTGTTTTATCTGTTGTCACTCACCAAAGTTTAACCTCATGCAAAAATGGCCTTCATATCACATACAGATGAATCATCAGGTACACAGGAAATGCCTAACTTTTAGTTATGTACTTACCATAACTTTAGATGTTTGGGATCCATCTCGCCTACATTCTGTACTGATGGGTTCGGAGCCGATCCTCGGCTCCGACTCGGCACGCTATACTATAGCGCAAAGTCTCTTATTGGCTGAACTTTTCTACATCCCAGGATGCACCACCACTGCTTCCCCAGATCTTGTTTGTCCGCACACATGCACACACACATAGACTGTTGATATAATATTGCCAGGTGTTTCAAGATGAAACGGCTAAACTTGTACCGTCTGGTCTCTTCTGATCTCCAAGGCAGGGGGAAGGAGGGTGGGTTATTAGGAATGTAGGCGAGATGGATCCCAAACATCTAAAGTTATGGTAAGTACATAACTAAAAGATGTTATGTGATCCTATCTCGCCTACATTCTGTACTGATGGGACAGCGTCCCTAGCACCTGATTCCTGGGTGGCTCACTGGAAAACACTCCTGAGAACTGTGGAACCGAAGGAAGCTCGCCCCCGAGATGCCACGTCCAATTTGTAATGAGAAATAAAGGTGTGAGGAGAAGACCAGGTAACCGCAGCACAAATGTCACTAATGGCAAGCTTTGAATGAAAGGCTGTCGAAGTAGCCATAGCCCTTGTAGAATGAGCTTTCACTGTGGTTGTAAGCTCTTTATTAGAAAGAAAGTAAGTATGACTGATAAAGTCTCTGATTCACTTGGCAATAGTGACCTTCGTGACGGCTTTGCCCAATTTATTGTCCGAAAAGGACACAAACAACTGATCTGTTTTTCGTGTTTGATGCGTCCTATCTAAATAGAAACGCAATTACCTGTGAACATCCAACGTATGGAAGATGTATTCCGCTCTGTTTGAGTACTTTGGGAAGAAAACTGGAAGTTCCAATGACTGTTGCAGACAAAAACTAGAACAAACCTTAGGAACAAAGGATGGATTAGGCCTGAGGGATACTCTATCCTTGTGAAAAATCAGGTACGGTGGTTTGACACATAGGGCTTGAAGTTCCAAAACCCTTCTGGCTGATGTAATTGCCACCAAAAAAACAGTTTTCCAAGAAAGAAATTTCAAGTCACAAGTTGCTGCCGGTTCGAAGGGGGAAGAGGTCAAAGCACCTAATACTAAATTAAGATCCCACGGTGGAGCGGGATGAGAAATCGGAGGTCGTAGCAGCCCAGCACCTTTCATGAAGGCTTTACATAACTTGTTGCTCATTAAAGGTGGGTCTATAGTTTCATGAAAATTGGAAATAGCTGCCAATTCAACCCTGATGGTAGAGACCGAAGAACCTTGATTGAATAGAGAAGCTAAAAACTTCAGAACCTCTGACACCGGGGCAGTAATGGGATCTAATCCCCGGAGTTGGGCCCAAATAGCGAATCTCTTCCATTTGCTGTTATACATTTTTTTAGTAGAAGTCTTGTGGGCCGAGGACAAGATATTTATGACTTCCGGGTCCAAAGCATGGTTCCTGACTATGGTCGGAAGGGGAGGAGCCAAGCTGCTAACCTCAATGAGTGAAGGGACTGATGATGTTGTCCCGACTGATGGATCAAGAGGTCTGGAACCTGGTCCAGGAACCATGGACTGTCCAGTGCATATTTCCGAAGAAAAGGCAACCAGACTTGACGAGGCCAGTATGGGGCAACTAAAATCATCTTGCTCTGCAAGTGAATCGCCTTCTGGATCACCCTGGGAAGAAGGGGAACTGGTGGAAAGGCGTACAGCAGGCCGGTGGGCCAAGCTTGGACTAGGGCATCCTTGGGACTCTCCCCCAGAACTGGGGTGAGAGAGAAGAACTGTTGGCATTTCGTGTTGAGGGGAGTTGCAAAAAGATCGCAACAAGAAGTACCCCATCTTCTGAAAATCTGAGTTGCCACTCTGTCGTTCGGAGACCACTCGTGAGGGGAGAGAATAGTTCTGCTGAGTCTGTCGGCTATCACATTGGATCTCCCCGGAATGTGTGTTGCTACCAGAAAACGTTTGGTTGCAATCGCCCAATCCCATACTTTCATGGCCTCTCTGCAAAGGGGGTAGGATCTGGTCCCTCCCTGCTTGTTCAGGTACCAGACTACTGACATGTTATCGGACTGAACGGCAATCATGCCCTGGGGGAGGTAGCTGTGTAGTGCTTGTAATGATAGAAGCACCGCCCTCATTTCCAGTATGTTGATGTGGAGGAGACTCTCGTCGGAGTGCCACTTGCCTTGGACTGACCTACCCAGATAATGTCCCCCCCACCCTGTCTGGGAGGCATCCGTAGTCAATGTGGCCACTGGAGGAGGTGGAACGAAGGGTCGCCCCTGATCCAGGTTGGAGGAAAGAAGCCACCAACGAAGGTCCTGTTTGCACGTCTCCGTGATCAGAATGAGGTGACTGAGGGGGAGATCCTGATAAGACCACTGGACTGACAGGAGCCACTGGAGAATCCTCATACGTAATCTTGCCAAGGGGACTAGGAGGACGGTGGCCGACATGGAACCTAACAGTTGTAGGACCATCCTGGCTGGGGCTCGGCGTTTGAGGATCAAGGCTCGAACTTGAGACTGTAATATTTCTATCCTCTCTGTAGGAAGATAGACCCGCATTTGCCTTGAATCTATCTCTACTCTGATAAACCGTATGCGCTGAGATGGCAGCAACACAGACTTTGCCCAATTGAAGGTGATTTCTAGGGAGTTGCCTAGAGATATAGTGGCTGCTAGGTTCTGTAAGAGTAGACGCCTGGAGGTGGCAGTTAGGAGCCAGTCGTCTAGATATGGAAACACCTGGAATCCTAGACTTCTCAGGTGAGCAGTCACCACCGCCAAACATTTGGTGAACACCCTGGGGGCAGTGGTGAGACCAAAGGGCAGTGCACGGAACTGGAAATGACCGACTCCCAGGCTGAAGCACAAATGTCTCCTGGACGCCTGATCTATCAGGATGTGATAATAGGCGTCCCTGAGATCTGTGGAGCACATCCAAACACCTTTCTCCAGCAGCGGGAGAATGGATTGCAAGGTGACCATTCGGAACTTGGACTTCTTGACTGATTGATTTAGGTTGCTGAGATCCAAAATGGGCCTCAAGTCCCCGGTCTTTTTTGGCACCAAAAAGAATTTTGAGTAAGTCCCTAATCCGGTCTGGTCTACGGGGACCGGTTGGATGACTCCTTTTTGAAGCAGCTTTGAGATTTCGATGGCTGCAAGATCCCGTTGACTGGGTGGTGGGTCCGGGATTTTCCTGGATGGTGGGGGGGGGGGGGATGTGAAAAAGGAATGACGTAACCTCCGGCGATGATTCGGAGCACCCATCGATCCTGAGTGATATTCTCCCAGGCCTTTAGGTGCCTCGAAAAACGACCCCCGACTGGCTCCGGAGCTGCGCAGTCGGGCAATCCTTCAGGGATGCTGGAAGGTTGAGGAGCCATGAAAGGACTCGCAGTCTCCAGTGTTGCAGGGGCCTCTGCCACCTCTGGGATGGCGTCTTCCTGAAAAATTTCCCCCTCCTCTGCCTCTAGAAGGGGAATCGTCCTTCTGTAAGGGGTAAGTCTTCTGAGATTTGCGGAACCACATTTTCCTCCCCTTCTAGCCTTGGGATAAGGCCGGAAGGGAGTGGAAAACCGTGCCCCTACGGCAGTCAAAGTCTTACCCTCTTGTTCACAGCGGGTCAAGGTGTCCTTTACCTTGGGTCCAAACAAGGAGGACCTATCAAAGGGAGCATCGGCAAAGGAAGACTTGAAGGCCTCCGCAAAATGACACAGGCGGAGCCAGGCTTGTCTCCGTAGAGCAACACCTGTACCCGCCGCTCTACTCGCCCCCTCGGCTGCATATGAAATGAGCCTCATGGACGAGTTCGATATTGATGATAGAGTAGCCAACTGAGAGCTAACCGTCTGGGCCAACTGCTCAGGTAGGTTACCAGAGAGGGTATCTGAAAGTTCCTTGACCAGATCCCTCTGAAGTCTGGTGAAGTGCGTCAGATAATTCAGAGACCTTAAAGTAAAGGCTGCTGAAGTAAGGGTGCGCTTCCCGTACCGATCCATGCCCCTAGACTCTTTATTAGGAGGATGGACGGACGTCGAAGCCTCTGCCACATCTTGCTGGGTAGCAGATGCCACCACCAGGGCATCTACGGCCACACCTTTGGAGAGGAAGTCATTTTCCCACAAAACTTTGTTCAAAACCAGTCACACAACAACGATAGCTGTTAAAACAGCTTTTGTGTATGTTAATCAAAAATTTCTGACAGAAATTTGTTGAAAAAAGATAGACACTTAGCTCAGCCAAGTCTGAGACCACGTCTTTGCTGTAAAGCGGCAAACAAGATCTGGGGAAGCAGTGGTGGTGCATCCTGGGATGTAGAATAGCTCAGCCAATAAGAGACTTCGCTCTATAGTATAGCGTGCCGAGTCGGAGCCAAGGATCAGCTCCGAACCCATCAGTACAGAATGTAGGCGAGATAGGATCACATAACATCTGTATATTATTTCTGCTGCAGCAAAACCCATGATAATATGTTATGGTATTGCTGTGCAGCAACAGGTACAAACAGAATTAACAGGGTGAGGAAGACCTGGATTATGATGAAAACCACAGAGACTGCCAGAAGCAAAATCCCCAGCAGCCTGTTAAGGAGCACACCCGCCTTTGGTGCAGAAGGATTTAGGTTCTATCCTCGCATCAGGTAGAGCAACTGCTGACATTGTAATGAAGCATAAGGGGGTTTCTGCACTCCTGAATATGCTGTCCTTTAGATGACACATTAAACCGAGGCCCTATGTAAAAGATTCCATGTCTCTTATCAAAAAGAGTAGGAGTCCTTTACTTATATACAAAAATAATTAATTTACAAAATATTTACATATTTACAAAAAAACACATAATTATATATATATATATATATATATATATATATATATATATATATATATATATATATATATATATATATATACACACACACACACACACACACCCACACACACACACACACACACACACACACACACACACACACACACAAATCTGTTTACACAATCATATTAAATTTCCATCCCCCACTACTTTTTCCATGACCACCATCTGACTGTGCTTAATATTCTTGTTAAAATCCATTTACCATTAAACGCAATTTCATTTACTCTTTCATTCTATATAACCTAAAACAACTTTGTATCTATTATTTTAACATATTCTGTACTTATGTTCCTATTCTTTACTTATGTTCCTATAATACCCATATTTAATCCTATCCATGTTTATTTTATCCACTTCTTTCATCTTTGCCCAGCTTTTTGTTTTATCATTACATTCTTATATACTTTTCTATCTTTTGACATCAACAGTTTTTATTTTCCACAAAAATATTTTTCTTAGTAATATTTTATTTCCTCAATTATACAGGCTCTCTTTTACTCTTATTTACCATACCACAAAATTTACATAGTTATGTTTATACAGTTTTACTACTAATCTCTCATCTTTTTCATTTACCCATGTACAAATATAATGAAGCAGCATATACCACTGTGTTAATTAAACCTAAACCTCCTTTTTCTTTATTTATATACAAAACCATTTTACTGTGTTTATAACATTATACAAATGAAAAAAAAAATATCTGCAATACTCCTGTTCAAATATTGTTGGCAACATAAATGCACTTTCTAAGAATGCTGGTTCCCATCTGTACTGAATTCATCTTCAAAAATACAGGTTTGTTTTATTCCTTCTATTGTTTTTTTTCCACTGAATTCTACTTACATCTTTATTCCCAATTTTTATACCCAACACTTAAACGTCATTCACTATAAATATATTCCCCCAATCATCACCTAAACCTTTACTTTTCTCTTTTCTTATGGCTACCCCATCATCTCTAAACACTAGTTTGTGCAAATTACCTTTTATCCAAATTTTGTTTTTTGTGAGTAATATTATTATAATGTAATCTGCATGTATTAATCGAACTGGAATTCTTAACCCTTCAGGTGTTATATACCCCGCCTCCTTCATTTTGTAATTTATTTCACATACTATCACAATCACATCAAATGCAAAGAGTATACAACTCACTGTGACATCCCACTTTTCATATGTACCACTTGGCTTAACCAGCCATTTACAAGTATTTTTACTCTGTTATTACTATACGCTGACATACATAACTTCGTAACTTTCTCACTTATATTATATTATATTTTTTTCATTATTACCCATAAGATTTAATGTCCAACTGTATCAAATGCCTTGTTAAGGTTTCCTATCATGGTTTTCACTTCTTTTTTCTGTTCATAATATCATCCACAGTTTCTTTATCATTAATAATTCTTGACAACTCTTCCCATTTATACTAGATATGCTATCTTCCATAATATTTTCCATTTTAGTTTCAAATCTCTTGTATTATTTTGACAAAGATAGGAAAGTTGTGTAAAATCTTACCATAACCATAGATGTCCTTCTAGTCCAAAGTTGCAGTATTCTACATGTGGGTTTACCCTTCTTCCTTCCAGTTCGACCGGCCAGGAATCAAAAGATTTTCAGTCCCTCTAGGTGCGTCGGACGTCTGACATGGCAGCAGGAACGTGGGCCATAAATGTGATGTCTGCATGCACCAGCCCTCAGAACCTTTCAGCCGCCAGTCGTACGCCAGGTGCTCCTGCTTCTCGCTGACTTCGGATCAAGAAAAATTCAGTTAAGTACCTCGTTGGGGATCCTTTCAGTCCTACTGTTTTTTCATATAGTCTGTTCATGTCATCCAGAAAGGGCAAGTGTAAGTGTGGTCGGCAGATACCCCACAAAGACACCCACGATCAGTGTCTCTTGTTTAGGTAGGGAACACGACCACGAGAACTGCACTATTTCTCAGTCTTTCATCCCTAAGACCTCACGTCACTGTCTTCAGGCATTACATCTGTACCTAGAAAACCAACGACTAAAACAAATAACGTTAGGGATGGAGGCTACGCCCGACACCCCATCTGAGCTACCAAAAAAGACGGCCAAGACCTTGTGGCCTACGTCTTCAGCCACGCCTCTACCGACCATTCCTCAGTCTGTGGTCGACATCGGCTTGACTGAGGATTCGGCTTCTACCAGTGTGGATAAAGCAGGTACTTTGGAGGAAGCTGCACAATCTTGAGCAGATAGCACATCCTTAGAGGCTTTACTGGTGTCGACCATAGACTCTGGCGGGGGGGAGAACCAGCGCTTTCTGTGGGTATGTCAGATTCTGCAGCCGCCATCCCTATGCCTGACCCAAGGCCTTCGCCCAAATGGACGCCAGCTAGGCCTCTTAAGAAAAAAAACAAAAAACTCTTAATTCCTGAAAGGAGGGTAAAACATTTAGAGGAGGAGGAACTGTCAGATTCCTCAGAGGATTCCCTCGCCTACTCTTCTCAGATCTCTTCCCCGCTTGGATATGGATCTCCAGAAGAAGGCCCTATTGAGCCTGACTCCCTACTGGGAAGATTTAACCTTCAGGGAGACTATCAATATGATGAAAGACCTCTTTAAGTGGGAAGCCTCAGATATGACGGAAGTACAAAAGAGGTTTCATGACCTCATACAGATGGACTCCCTTAGTCCTTCTGCTATTCCCCCGTTCAGCCAGGCTTCATGGATGTTTTTGCTGCTGCCTCCATCAACCCTAACTCCCAACTTTCAGCTCCTCTGTAGGCAGTTGTGTCCTGTGAAAAAAATCAAGACATAGCAAATGTCCTGAGAGGTTGGGACAAAGTTATTTCCTAATTTTTTTTAATAGTCGCATAAAACAGTTATCTTATATATGAAACTTCTATATGTTATGTGAAGTAGCATAAGCAATTCAAATGTTACTAGAATAAGCTATTATATGTGCAAAAAAGGTTAAAGGTCTGTACTATGCATGGCTGTAGGTATGTTTTGTCCTGGAAAATCTGACATCTCTACAGAACATGTCCCACTTTGGGCATTTGAAAAGGTGGCAACCCTAAGAATGACCACAGGTTTGCCCCATAGTGTTGGTGTGTGCCTCCGACAATCTGCACCATTGTGGTAAATAGCTGAGGATTGACATCACTAAATAATGAGAAGTATCCTGAGTTTAAGACTCCACAACCTTCAGAAAAGTCATGTTAATGCAAAACCTAGTATTCTATCAACGTTCTAAGCTTGTAAGAGCAATCGTTAAAATGTGTCCCTAATTGTCCCCCCATCATGTAGGTTTTGCACAGGTTTGGTGCTCTAAGAGGTTGAGAGGTATGGTCTGTACATATTTACAGTAACAACCCTTCACACTTGTGTAATGTACAACTGCATACCTGTAATCACTTCATGTCCAAAATAATAATCCCCGTATGACTGTATACAGGTAATAATCAAATGTGAATGGGAACACCCCTCACCGTGGAGTATGGAGTATGGACTATAACAACCCCACCCATAATATGTAATGCCAACAGAATAAGCTGCTGACAGGTGCCCAAACACCTGTGTCTATAAACACAGGTGAAACTTCAAAATAGGGAGATAATCCCTGTCCATATGCTTAGTCTGACATTTGAACTCGGCCGGGGAAGTTCCGTTCACCAGGTGGATAAGCCTAAACCCAGATCACTAAATGAACACCCTGACAATCAAAGACCTGTATGTGGCTGGACTATATGCCTTGGTGTTCTGCATATCCTCGGAGTGATTAACAATGCAGCCGGAGTCCACAGCAGTAGGCAATAGGGAATGTGTAATATGTAGTACCGCCTTTTTCCCAGCAGGAGAATGGATGCCTGTGTTGTAGGTGAAGCGGTGAGGCATATGTTGATGTAGCTAAGTACTATGGGTATACATATCAATGAGGGAGAACACCAATAGAATAGTGGTTCCGGAATCCGGCCAACGTGAATGCAGTCCCGGTTGACCTACGACCACTGCACATATAACTTGAAAGTGTAATGAATGCATTCGTGCTGTACACACATTTAAATATGTAAAGGTGAACGTGTGTTTCGCAACAGTCCGTAAACCGGAATACAGATATGTAACTGTTACGGTCAGAATTATGAAAGTTCACGTAAGCACATTTATCTATGAAACATATGTAATCCACAATAAGGATATGCAAGTGCGCCTGCGTAATCCGCTCACAGAATAGAAAATTAATGGTGTTTTCCCCACGTTCTATGTACATGGCTCATACCTGTTAACCCCATAAAGTATGAAACCGGACAAAGCCATGACAACAACTGGCACAAATAGGGACAATCCCCAGATATTGCCCTAACAAACATAGAAAGTGGATAGAATAACAGGTGTGTCACTAGCATGGATTCTCTGAAGGGTATGAAGTCGTAACCTGAAATGTTTGTCATCATTTACCAACGTCAGTCTTCAATCATATGCCACTAACTTGCCAGATAGACACAAGGTTATGATAAATGGACCAAAGATAAGAGGCAAACAGCTGTACATGCAGCAGAAATCTGTACAGTTGAAAGGTATGATATGGAGATATATATACACATATATCCGCAGACATAAACCAAAGCAAATTATGAGATGAGGAATGTACAGACATATGTATATATGTACATATATATATATATATATATCTATACACACACGATACATGAATAGATATATACACAACAAACATATGTCCCTGTACATATAACACATGTACATAAATAGGTCACAGTATAGCTATTATGGATATACAGACAGACATGCATGAAAGGAGAATACACCAATGCTTTCCAAACCATTGCCCGGAAAGTACCAGTGTGACAGGGCCTGCAAGTTCTACACGTTAAACATGAATATAGGTGTCCTTTGCAGGACCCCAAAAATTGATCCTGTATGAAGGGTGAACCGTCATTGATGCAAAAGACATCACAAGTGCAACTACGACAGAGGTGCACATGCAACATTAGCAGGTGCAAGGGTTATAACACATGGGTCGATAGAATGTATGATGTACGACCTGATATCTGCAGAGTGGGGAGTGCTCGGAAGTGTCCTCACACTTTATTATTGCTCACATTAAACATGTCTAATGGGTACTGTGGAGGGGTGTCAGGTATGGGAATCATGAGTATGCAGAAATGGGCCAAGGTGTTGGTTGGCACAGATCTATTAGGTACGCCCCATGGGAGTGATCAATATACCTATGTGGGTATAGCACACGCCTATATTCTCCAAAAAGGTGCAACCCATCTACTGGATATTGTGCAAACCATTGGGGGAAGACGGAGGGACCTATATCAGTGTCATGTAGGCGATTATCATGGATGGACATGCGTATGACCAAGATGGTAACCATACCTGCCAAAATGTCAGAATAAGACAGCTGGACTAAGGCATAGTACACGAAAGACAAATAGGGACTATATTAAATATAGTTTAGACCAGTTTAGAGGCTCTGCTGTATTCTGGGCTGTGGTGTAGTTCCTGTGTTGTCCATTACCTTACTTGGATAGAAGGAAGTTTCTTTGCTCACCAGTGGGAGTAGGGAGCCTTGAGCAGCCTATCTGTCCCTGAAGGAGTGACCTCAGCACAAGAGCTGTAGTAATTGGTTGTTTTGGACCATTTCTAGCTCTTTTGAAGTTCCCTGTTTAAAATCTGCCTCAGAGTGTTTTTTTCTGGCTATACTACTCAGAGACAGCTCCACGTGGTCCTGCAGAGTGGTCCTAGCTACAGAGAACTGAAAAAAGTGACTACTTTCCTGATTTAAGTATTTTTTCTGTTTTTTTACTTGGAATGCCTTCTCTTGCTTAATTTTAACAAGCTTATACTGTTTTTTTAACTGTTTGCTGCATTATATAGTATTTGCACTTAAAATTTTACCTGGTCGAAAATCTGTTGTTTGTTTAATTTAACTGTTGAGGCTGCCCACTAAAGTGTGCTAGCCTGTGTAACTGATTTATCACTGCCTTCTGTATTTCTGTGTGCTTTCTATCTGAAAAACAAAAAAGCAAAAAAATAATCATTGTTTTCCCGCCTCTCCTCGACTAGTTTAGACCAGTTTACAGGCTCTGCTGTATTCTGGGCTGTGGTGTAGTTCCTGTGTTGTCCATTACCTTACTTGGATAGAAGGAAGTTTCTTTGCTCACCAGTGGGAGTGGGGAGCTTTGAGCAGCCTATCTGACCCTGAAGGAGTGACCTCAGCACAACAGCTGTAGTAATTGGTTGTTTTGGACCATTTCTAGCTCTTTTGAAGTTCCCTGTTTAAAATCCGCCTCAGAGCATTTTTTTTCTGGCTATACTACTCAGAGACAGCTCCACATGGTCCTGCAGAGTGGTCCTAGCTACAGAGAACTGAGAAAAGCGACTACTTTTCTGATTTAAGTATTTTTTCTGTTTTTTTTTACTTGGAATACCTTCTCTTGCTTAATTTTAACAAGCTTATACTGTTTGTTTAACTGTTTGCTGCATTATATAGTATCTGCACTTAAAGTTTTACCTGGTCGAAAATTGGTTGAAAATCTATTGTTTGTTTGTTTAATTTAACTGTTGAGGCTGCCCACTAAAGTGTGCTAGCCTGTGTAACGGATTTATCACTGCCTTCTGTATTTCTGTGTGCTTTCTATCTGAAAAACAAAAAAAAAACAAAAAAATAATCCTTGTTTTCCCACCTCTCCTCGACTAGTTTAGACCAGTTTACAGGCTCTGCTGTATTCTGGGCTGTGGTGTAGTTCCTGTGTTGTCCATTACCTTACTTGTATAGAAAGAAGTTTCTTTGCTCACCAGTGGGAGTGGGGAGCCTTGAGCAGCCTATCTGTCCCTGAAGGAGTGACCTCAGCACAAGAGCTGTAGTAATTAGTTGTTTTGGACCATTTCTAGCTCTTTTGAAGTTCCCTATTTAAAATCCGCATTTGCGTGGCTTTGCGCGATTGTGCACATAGCGCAGCACCGGTTAAACAGGGTTAAACTTTTTCTGGCTCCGCCAAGTCTGCTCTTCAAATTTTCCCTTAGAAAGCTCTACTCTTAGAATAATCAGTCTACTCGTTATATTATAAGCCTAGCACTTGTTCTCAAAGCTTCTCTTCTAAGTAAGCACTCCCAAACATAAGTAGCACTACATCCACCTACCACCCCAACCACTTCCCTTAAAGGCACAGCACTCTCTTATATTATTCTAGCATGTCAAGTGGTAGTTCGCTAGCATCTTCTCCTGTTCAGCTGGTTAATCTGGGAATCTTGAGACAATGCTATAATTGTCTCATGTACACAGACAACCCTCTCCTCCTCCCAACAAACACAAATACATGTGAGAGATGCAACTATATAGCCAAATTGGAGGCTGAACTCTCTCAACTCAGGACTGGCAAGACCAGGCAGGAGGAGAAGGTAACCACACACACAACAAACCCAGTCATACATAGACCTACCCCAACTGCAAATCAAACACATAATAACACAAAAACATACTCGGAGGCTCTATTAAAAATCTTACCAAAACAACAGAGGCTCCCAAAGCAGACACCCAAAAATCCACCACCTCAAAACACAACACATGCAACACATACTTCAATAAATCAGTGTGTCAATAAATCACAGCCCTTAAGGCCAAACACTATGCCTGATACACTAGTGATAGATGACTCTATAGTCAGTCACACTGATGTCCCACTTACCAGGCTGAGCAAGGAGAGGGTAACGGTAAGCTGCCTATCGGGGGCTAGGATCCGCCATATAACACACGCACTCAGGTCATTCAAAAGCACGTACAAATATGACTCCGTCATTGTCCATGCTGGCGTGAATGACCTGAGACGTACCTCCTTGGACTACATGAAAAGAGACATAGAGGAGCTCTCTGATTATGTAGCCCAGGCTGGTATGACCCTGACCCTGAGCAGCATCTTGCCCTCACCAAGAATGATGCCACAATACAAAGACAAGATGATCAGCTTTAATAATTGGCTCAATTACTGGTGTCATTCTAGGGGGATCCAATGTCTGTCTGCTTGGGATGACATGCTGGACAAGCCACGCTGCTTGAGGGCGGCTTGCACCCGTCACTACTGGGCTTCTGGATATTGGCTAAGGCTCTTGCCACCCCCATAGTGCCTTTTTTAGGCAAGGCTCAAAAGACAAACCCACCTCCTTAGAAAACAAAAATGGAAAAAAATTAAGGGTAATGCTGCTCAACGCCAGAAGTCTAAATCTCAAGATGCAGGCTCTCGAAGCACTCCTCAGTATGGAGAACATTGATGTCTGTGCAGTAACTGAGACCTGGTTCAAGGCTCCTGAGAGCACCCCAGCACTACCAGGCTTTATCTCGTATCATGCTTTTCGGCCCCAAAACCTGGGCCGAACCACAAAGGGAGGGGGAGTGTCCATATTCATCAAGGATACCCACACCTCCAGGTTAGTGGCAACTCATGAAGCATCGGAGACCATCCAGGTGCAGCTAACCGTAGGCAAAACTGCTATACAACTGGTTGCATGTTACAGACCTCCCTCCCAATCTCAAGAACCCCACTCAGCCTTCCTGAAAATATTGGAAGATATGAATGTCTCACCAAATACCATCATATTGGAAGACTTCAACTACCCTAACATAGACTGGGTGCACTATTCTAGCCCTAACACCCTGGCCCAAAGGTTCCTGGAATTCATAAACTCAAATGCAATGGAACAGCTAGTCACCTCTCCCACAAGGGGGGATAATATACTAGACCTGATCATCACAAACATGGGGACAAAATGCTCCACACCGGAAGTATTCCCCTCACTGGTGAGATCTGACCACAAACTAATCACCCTGGATATACATTTACCACCTCCACCCCCAGCACAAAAGACTACAGTGAGAAACTTCTCAAAAGCCGACTTTACACTTCTTAAGACTGAGATGGTATCATTTAAGACCACAGGGCCAATGAAAACCACATCCCACAATGCTGAATCCTACACAAATGCTTTCTACGGACATCTCCAAGAATGCATGGATCATGCAATCCCAAATAAAACCAAGACCCTCTCCACCAAAGGAAAGCGTCTGGTCTAGTGGACCCCAGCCATAAACAAATTGTATAACAAAAGAAGGAAGCTACTGCAAGACAGAGCAAAATCCCATAAAGGAAAGGCATCTCTGATCAGCACTAGTAGAAAGCTACATTCTCTCATAAAAACATCCAAGGCCAACTTTGAGAGAAAAATCGCCAAGGACACTAAAGATAACCACAAGGCATTCTTCAGTTATGTTAGAAACCTGGGCGGTAACCCTCAGATATGCTCAGAGTTAGTACACAACGACAAAAAATTTACCGAACCCACAGATATTGCCAACATTCTGGCAGACAGGTTCAGTGCAAATTTCTCCCCTCCCTCACCTCCAAAAGAAGAAATACTTATCCCAGCTGAATGTAACCTCCCTGTCATCTCTGATGTCCAGGTGAGAACCGCCCTCAGCAAAGCCAAAAACACGGCATCAATGGGACCTGATGGTATCCCCGGTTGCATGATATGTGAACTCCAAGAGGAGCTAAACCCGTATATAAAAATGCTATTTAACCTTAGCCTTACTACAGGATATGTACCTGAACACTGGCATACAGCAACAGTGGTCCCACTCCACAAGGGAGGCTCCACTACAGACCCTGGGAACTACCGCCCCATAAGCTTAACCAGCCTGGTCTGCAAAGCTATGGAAAGAATTATTATGGAACTCATAAACAATGACATTGGAGACCTACAGACACTTGATCCCACCCAGTTCGGCTTTGTAAAGGGCAGATCCTGCCTTTTGAACCTGGTTGACTTTTTCGAAACAGTCACTAGAGCCATTGATGAGGGCAAGGCAGTCCATACAGCCTACCTGGACTTGGCTAAAGCCTTCGACACAATACCCCACTCAGGCATCATAGACAAGCTAAACAGCTTAAATTTAAATCCATATGTCACAAGATGGGTTGCAAACTGGCTAAAGAACAGAACCCATAAAGTCAAAATTGCGGGAGCCATGTCAGACTCAAAGCCAGTCACAAGTGGTGTCCCACAGGGCTCTGTCCTGGGACCCCTCTTGTTCGGCATTTACTTCTCAGATGTGAAAGCAAACATGGGAGGGTTGTGGCTGACAAAGTTGGCAGATGACTGCAAACTAGGCGCCATAGTCGATACAGCAGATGACACATACATCCTACAGAAAGGCCTCACCGAAACAGACAACTGTGCCGGAATCATGACCTTAAACTGAATGCCAAGAAATGTATAGTCATCCCCTTTGGGGAAAAACAAAGTACCCACAAATTATCACATAGACAGTAACCGACTGAGTACAGAAAAAGTAATCAGAGACCTGGGGACCCAAGTTGATAGTGACCTCTCATTTGACACCCACGTTGCCAAAGTGGTTAGAAAGACTTTTTACCTTGCCCACCTTATCATGAAGGGGTTCACATCCAGATCAAAGGAGGTCATCGTACCCCTAGACTCCTCCCTTATCAGGCTCATGATTGAGTACAATGCCCCATTTGGTATGTACCTCACCCGGCACTTACAACAGCTGGAGAGACCCCAGAAGTACCTCACCAAGAGGATCAAGGGTCTCCAACATATGTCATATGCTACCAGGCTAAAGAAACTCCAGCTCTATTCAGTAGCATACCGTCTGCTCAGAGGTGATCTGTGCCTGACGTACAAGGCCATGTGCAACCAGGAATTGATGGACATGCTCCACCTCAAAAAATCTAAATCCATTAGAACCACGAGAGCCAAAGATTTAAACCTCAGTACAAATATGAATAGAACATGCTGGAGGGACAGATTCATAACTCAGAGGCTTCCCATACTCTGGAACAGAATCCCAGTTCATGTTAGGCAGAGCCCCTCACTGACTCTCTTCAAGAGAAATCTTGATGAGTGGATGGGAGATCGTAGGTTTACCCCGGGGGTCACCCCTGTGTCGCTACTTGACAGAGGCACAGTAAACTAATTTTAATAAGCAAGGGGGTCTTCAATGTGTCACTACTAGACAAAGGCACAGTATTCTAAATTTATTCTGTACACCTTAGTATCACTACATGGGGTGGCGAAAGCCACATCTCTAGGGCTAGGCTTACAAATGCCCCAGGGCAGATAGCCTAGTACTAAACTATGAAACTATGAAACTATACCCAGACAAAGTCAGAACATTGATAGAATAATTGTGTAGTCAGGAATACGAATGTTGTGAGAGATAGTAATCATGAAATAGAAATGTCAGTCATGATTACCTAACCGCACAGTCCGTCATGCCTTGCCAGCAATCTA
This sequence comes from Protopterus annectens, assembly GCF_019279795.1. Classification (NCBI taxonomy): domain Eukaryota; kingdom Metazoa; phylum Chordata; order Ceratodontiformes; family Protopteridae; genus Protopterus; species Protopterus annectens. The sequence goes on along the minus strand of NC_056729.1, from coordinate 1,712,834,087 downwards.
CCAGAAAGGCACATTATCATGACAAATGTAACAGAATCATAGGTCAAACCTCAGGGCGTTTACCCATAATGTGTACAGGTGAGAGGTATGAAGGTAACCCGTCCTAATTAAATGTACAAAACTAGTGATACTAGGTGGACAGGTGAGAAGAAAGACGTCAGGACAAATGACAAAACATGTACAAGTCAAAAGCATGTATTTCCACAAATGTGAATGACAATGTACGCACTGTGAAAGTCAATGTGGAAGGTTAATAGACTCAAAAGACATATGTCCCTCAGGGTGTCATGCGGTGTCACCGATACAGTGTCCAGTCCCCCATACTCGTACGTGAGCTCTGCCACTGACGGAAAGTGCAAATACCAGCGTACACATAAGGTACATGATAGAATAATTAGTGTGGATAAGCACCTGTTGGCCTGTGTGAGGAATATAACCCTCTGGGTGGGTGTGTCCTGCAATAGGAATGTAATGGCAACTGGGCTGTGATGGCACCATGTATTATGTGTATTGGTGTAAGAAAATTGATTCCCAGTATCAGAAACATACCTCACAACTGTACGAATGTGCAGATGTATGCCTCATATGTGTGGTGTGTTCCTCTTACAATCTGTACCTGTCTGCCAAATTCCTGAGAACTGATGTCATTAAATAATGATAAACATATGAGTTTAAGACCCCAAATCCCTCAGAAAGGTTATACTAATGCAAAACCTATTATACTGTCAACTATCTACTTTTGTAAGAGCAATATGTAGAATCTTCCCCTATTTGTCCCCCCATCATGTTAGGCTTTGTCCAGATGTTTTGCTCTAGGAGGTTGATAGGTATGATCAGAAACAGATACATGTCTGAGGAAACAGCATTATCGACTGCAAGATAACTCAGAAGTTATGAAAAGCGCTGCAGTAGGAAGTTCAGTATTGGCCGCAGGTATGTGCTGACATGTCAAATGACACAGCAGTCTACATGAAGTACCTATAGGGCGTCACCTTTACCATTGATGACAGTGGGACACACCCACAGCCATGCATACACCAGAAATAGACATAGCACACAGCAAAGCCTAGGCCATGATACACGAAGCCTCCGGCATGTATGGATTGAGTGAGAGTACAGCAAGGAAAGATGACTGCCAGGCTATTCAGCAAACACCCGTAGGGGTGTGCAAGACCGCCCATAACATGAACATTGCACGGACAATGTTGGGATTTGCAACATACCCCATTTGTATGTGTAAGCTATGCAAATGATGTAATTATGCGATACATGACACAGTATGCTGTCCGTGCAAGAGTAGAGTTATGTGCAGAAATGTACCCGGATGTTATGCGACTAACATTTTGCACGTTGCTAAACGGAGCAATGACAGCTGCAAATACAGTATGAATACAGTTGAATAAGCATGCCAATGTCCAAGTCCAAGGCCAGTGGCAGCTTTGTCCATTGGATATCAATAAACCAGTAGTTGTCCTCCCCCGATCCCTGGTGTGGAAGCGTAACGTAGCACCACGAGAACGTGCTGCACATCAAAACAAGACATATGTATAAAATACATACAAAATGTAGGTTTAGTTAGATGTCAGTACGCCATGCAGATGAATGGCAAGCTGGAGACAACATGGCTACTGCGTACTGGTTCTTATGTGTGAAAGTGCTCTGTCAGAGATGTAACGAAGCATTTGTAGGCAATGTGAGGCAAGTGAGGCTGAGGATAGTGAATCACAACATGTCATGCCATATGGGCCAAGCCTCTACAGTGTAGTGTAGGTTAAGGGGACTATTAGAGTAGAAGATAAGTGACAACATGAGTGTGTATGTATAAAACACTGTAACCTCACCGGAGCAGTGTCACATGTGTGCTGTCAGTACTCAGTGGAAGAGGCGTGTCATGAGCTATCCTAGGGAACATCAGGAGACTGACGGTGTACGCCATGGATACCACCAATGTGACCTGCAAACCTGCCCACAGTGTGTCTGCGCCCGTGCGCCCCAGTAATCCTGATTAAGCATGTGTGCGCACGTGTTAGCCTGTGTGCACGTGTGGAGTGTGGAAGAATGAGTAAGCTAGTGTACGAATGGTGAAGCCCATGTAATGTTGTGTATGCATTTGTAAGCATGTATACATGTGTACTACACATATCAACTCAGAGGACAGATAAAGCCAAATTTGAGGCCAAGGGCAACCACATGGCATTCTTTAGCTATGTCTGCAACCTCAAAGGCAATACACAATTGTGTGCAAAGCTTATTGTAAATGGAGCCACCTATACTGATCCAGAAGATATAGCAACCTACTGGCTGACAAATTCAGCTCCAACTTTACCTCTGTCCCCCCTCAAGGTTCCCTCAGGAAATATCATCAAATATAACTCCCCCTGCTATTACTAGGGAATGGGTCTTTAATGATCTTTCTGAGAGCAAGAACACTGCATCACTGGGCCCAGACAATATACCAAGGATGCCTTCTGAATAGCATGAAACTTGACCTGTCAGGCCCTCTAAAATTGCTATTTAATTGTAGCCTGCAAACAAGCTTTGTGCCTCATCAGTGGAGAACAGCAACAGTCATCCCTCTGCACAAAGGAGGGCCATCTACTGACCCATAAGTCTCACTAGTCTTATATGTAAAGCCATGGAAAGAATTACCATTAAATGATCAGTA